>NW_006399810.1:10965551-11046199 GCF_000299155.1 Elephantulus edwardii | reverse complement strand
ATATGAGTAATTGGTGGTCTGTTCCACAATCAGCCCCCGGCCTAGTTTTCACAGCTGATATTGAGCTTCTCCAGCAGTTCCTTCCACAGATGTAGTCTAAAACAATAAGAAAATAAATTTCTGTTTGTTAAAACCACTCATTTGTGGTATTAACAGCATTAGAACAAAGACATAGTTCCTACAGCTATATAGAAAATGCCACCTATTTTGCCATATTTCCCCCATCCTTAAGAGATTAACAAACTTTTGATTTTTCTCACTAGTTTTTATATATATTGGTCTTATTAAAAATAATACTGAGCATCTTTTCATTTGTGTTTCTTGTATGAGAATCATTTGGAGTTCCTTTTAAATAGACATAATTCTTAAGGACTACAAGGTCCTGACTTCTGAAGCGTGTTGACTTAAAACGCAAAAGATTTTCAAAGCACTGGTCACAGACGCCAGTAAGGATTTCTTCAACTTGGCATTATAATGAATCTAATTTTCTATTGTCTCTTTTATGTATAACTAGTTATTCCCGTGTATGTGGCTACCAGCCATGGTGATCTTTGAAAGTAATTAATTTACTAAACTTTCAGAAAGACACTCCCCATTTTCCATTTTCTTGCTTGATATACCTTTTTTTACATGGGTAAGTTGGGTCAAATAGAGAAGGTCAAGTCAAGCATCCAAGTGATATTAAATGAATGCTAATAAGCAGATACTAAATTTAGTAGCTAACAAGCCTGTAAGATAATACTTGAAGAAGAGCATTTGAACCTGGCGCCCAAAACAGTGTATGCAAAGTTTTGAGTAATGATATTCATTATTCAGCAAGACACTTTGAGTGCTCAGTAACTGATAAAATCAACAAGTGGTTGTCTGTAAGCTCTTGACCCCTCTCCCATATAACCTTGATATGATAAGCCTGAAAAGAGGCTTTTCCTCTGGTTTGGTTGGTGACTGGTTGTTATAATTGTTGTTAGAGACTGTTGTTGTTAAATACTGGTACTCATAATACCCTAGGAAAAACAGAGTGAAACATTACCCAATGAGGGCCATCCTCACAATCGTTGCTGTCCATAAGCCCATTGCTGCTGTCAATGTGTCAATACATCCATCTCCTGGAGGGTCTTCCTCTCTGTTGCTAACCCTTAGTTTTCCAAGCATAATGGTCTTCTGCAGAAGCCAACCTTTCCTGATAGCACGTCCACAAAGTATATGAGATAAAGTCTCATCATCGTTACTTCTAAGGAGCACTCTGGCTATACTTTTTCCCAGACAGATTTGTTTGATCTTTTGGCAGTCTGTGTGATAATCAGTACTCAAGTGAGCCCCATGTGTACCTGAGTAGAACTGTGTTCCATGGTGCTTTTAGTGTCTGATTTTTCAATAGTGGATATCTCTCCAGGCTTTGCTTAAAGATGCTGTGGGCAAAATCTTGACTGATCAGGAAGCATCAAAAGAAGATAGAATGAATACATGGAGTCACTGTACCAAAAAGTATTGGCTGACACAGAACCATTTCAGAAAGAAGCATACGTTCGAGAACCTAGGGTCATTGTGAGTTTAAATCAATTGAATGGCAAAGAGGCATTCATTTGTTTAAGTTTGCTAGAAGCCCAAGAACATTTACGATAAACAGGATAAAAACTGAAAGGGTCATGACCACTTTTCAGTGATATATTTTCTTCTTGAGAAAGAAGAAATGAATTTCAGAATGCTGAGGAAAATACTGTAGTACAATGGAAAATGATGGATATCTAGAAACTTGCTTTCCAATGTGATGTGGGTGTAAACGTTAAACTCCAAGAGGGTTTCAGTTTCCTCCTGGATAAAATATAGAGATTATAAAACCTACATGATAAAACTGTTGTTATGTGTCATCAAATTGCCCTGCGGCCCATAGCAACCCTGTGTCCAGCAGCTCTGAACCCTGCCCTGAGCCAATCTCACTAATTCCAACACATCAACCCTCATTGCCCCCGTTACTGTTTAATGATGCACTGTGTGAAAACATCTTTTGAAATATTGCAAAGTACTGTAGTCTCTTTCATTATTACATTTGCTAGAAATGAGATGTTACAGAAAAGTTATAACTATGTTGTTCATGTGAGTGTTTTAGAAACTCACTTTCTACCAGCATTACACCCATCTGTGTCTAATTTTGTGCTTCATCATTATGCTGTGTTTTCTCTTGGAGTTTTTTTCTTTCCCTCATTCTGTTGCATTTATTATGGTTTTTTAGGCCCTTCTTTCTCTTTTGTTAGTTCAGCAGCTAAATTTTAACAATTGCCTTGACTATTTTAGTATGCATACTTAATTTTTCTCCTCCCAATAAACAAAGACTCTTGGACTTTGACCCCAGTTTCTCCTGTCCCACGTATATTGCTGTTCTGTATTTTCTTCACCTTGCTTTTATATCCTTAAATTAACCATTTTTATTACTAATTTTATGACCAGCACTTCTTTAGATTTACTCTCATATGTACCATGGATTTCCTGCCCCACCCCCTCATTTCTTCTTTTCATGTTTTATTTTAGGTAAAATTTCTCTGGGTTATTTTGTTTGTGGGGTTTGTTCCCCCTGAAATAATCTCTTTGGTCTTTTAGTTAGAAGTGCTTCTTTTTAAAAGTAAATGTTTTTATTTTAATTGTGATTTTAATGAGTCACAAATGACTCGACAGCACACAACAACAACAGCAACAACACAACAATGAAAGTTTACAGAAAAGTGGAATTTTCATTCATTCATTATTGCACAATTTCCTACCTCTCCCCCGCTTCCTTAGTCTACATTGAAATGCGCTCCTTATTCTGGACTGTTATCATAAAGGTAATGCCTAATCATATATTCCTTATAAACAGTTCTTTCCTTCATCTCTTCCAATGCAATGCTCATTATCTATCCACTCTTCCTAACCTTTGAAAATTTCATTAATCCTCAGCCTTGAATTACAGATCATACAGTCCTCAAATTGCTGTTATTTTTCTCCTTTTACTTTCAAATTACCATGCTCCTGCCTTCTGAGGCTGTAGCTGTCGAGAAGGCTGTTTGTGGCTGTTCCAGGGCTGTTTTTTTCTGGAGGTAATCTATAGTTTCTTCTGGTTGCTGTCAGTCTGCACCTACCTTGGGATGTGTCTTGGTATGGACCTCGTTTGTCTTTGTGCCAGACTTACTATGATTCCTAAATCTGAGAATTTTTATACTTCATCATTTCTGGAAGATGATAAATCATTTACATTTTAAATTTGGATTTCTTCTATTCTCTCAATTCTTTCCTTCAGTAAAAGTATGTTGGCCATCTTCATTGACAGGTCTTTTAAGTTTCATGTTTTCTCTCTTTACCCCATATCCATTCCAGGAAATTTCCTCAGATGTATTTTCTATTGTACAATGCTTCTTTCATTCCCTGGTTTCTGTCTAAATCCACTCTTTACGCTATCCATTGTATTTATGATTTAAAGGTGTATATTTTTCATTTGCAGTTCTGTATTGTTCCTTCTCATTAATGCCTCTTGTATAGACTTTAGTTATATTGTTAATATCTTCAGTCATTAGAAATATGTTATTGTATTTTTTCTGTTAGGGTCTTTGGTCTACTGCTTAGTGTGTTGGTGAATTTACCCAACAAGTTAGCCCCTGGTGAGCTTCATTGTTTCAGGTTATAAGCTCCTCATCAATGACATTTTCTCCCCTGGAATTGTGTGATTTCCTGTGCTGAGAGTCTTTACTTTGAAAAGTTTTGTTATGTTGTTGTTGTAGGATTGCTTTGTCAAGACACTAAAGATTTCCATAAAACCAAGACCATCTTGGCATTGGTGTCTCACTATAGATGTCACAAACTATACATGTACAGTAAATGTGAAACTTAATCATGAGGCAGCCAAAGTCCAAATTTCATCCCACCTTGACCCCAATGGAGACGAATCAGGTTCCTGTGACCTGAACAAAACGCTTTCACTGAGCATGTGGGTCTCTCCGGAGGATTGTTGCTTTGCATTGGAGGCCTCTCAGGTCTGGCTCTCTACATCTTGTAGAACAGCATTTTATTTTGTGCTTCATGTGGCAAACAAAACCCAGCCCTGCCAGGAAACCATCTTACCTTAACCCTCAGTGCACAGACCTCCTATTGGGTCACACTCTTACCAGGGCAGCTCTCCTTTCCTTCATCAGTTTAGAGATTCTCTTGCATTGGTGATCGGCTGACTATATTTATTATCCAACATTTCTAGGTATTTTGTCAAGAGAAAGTCGTCTCTGGGCATCTAGTTCTTCATCTTTTTGGAAATATGTGACTCACTGTAAGTTAAACAAAAAATAAACAGTATAAATACTGGACTGCCATTTCATTTCATATTATATTGACAGCTGTATCCAAGGACTAGTTTTATGTTCTGTACTATAAAGAAATATGTCTTTTAGGAAACTGTAATCAAAGGAATCCAGATAGTTTTCCTGTTCAGCCTGATTCACACACTTTCTGTATGAAGATCAGAGAATGGTCGTGCTCTAGGAAGTACTTCCAAATTTCTGTCTCCAAAATGAGCTCTCTGTGGATGTGCACGGACACCCAAGGGGCTTAGATCAGCCGGCATGTGACTGAATCTTGAATGCAAACAACTATGACCATAGAGAAATTCTGAATTTGCACATGTTGTGTTGACAATAAAAATAACTGTTGGCAAGAATAGGCCCCAAGTCACATGGCTCTGTGCTGCCAAAGTAGAACAACAAGCAAGATGACATTTGATAATCGACTTGAGCTTCTCCCGTCAAATTTTGAGAATTCAAGTGGGTGTGTAATATGGGCAATCCACAATGAGATTGGCAGCTGAGCAGGGAAAGGATTAAAAATATATTTGATAGTCTTACCTCTAACTTTTCACTCTAAAAATTGAAAATAATTTTTGACAGATCAAATCTCTTCCTTTTCCTACCTCAGACTCCTCATTTCATTTTGAAGCTGTTGAGGGAGAAACGATTGTCAACCAACCCTTGGTTCCTGAGGTTGGCTGTTGAATCTTGTGTTTTCAGTTTTTCCTTTACTGATATTTTAGCCTTTTTGTTGCTTCTAAGAAGGTCTGGAAAAGGAAAGGGGTAGATCTAGATATTCTGGCTTCTGTCTTTGAAAATTTGGGAATGAGATTAAAAAAAAAATATTTGCATTGTGTTTGTTCTTTTGAAAATGTTGGTGCCATTCCTAGTAACTGACTTTAGTGTCCTCATGAGCATTAAGCCTGTTGGTTTTAGGAAGTTAGAAGTCTCAAAATTCTATTTTTACTGAATGCTTAAAGAATTTATGTGAATATTTTACAAAAATATGTAATATCATTCAGTGAGTCTCATCTGGATATGGGAGGGGAAAATATGTCAATATTGCTATCCGAAGTAACCTTTACTACACATGTTGGAATTATTCTTCCTAAAAACTTCATCAGAAAATTGTAATGAGTACATCACTGACACAGAACATGAAAGGCTGCTGCTAAGAAAAGACGTACTGCTTTATAATGGGTGAGAAGCTGTCTGTGTGTTGCTAGGCAACCATCCCCTCCTCTCTTTCCTCTTCCTGAAAGGTTTCCCTGTTATAACCACTGTCGTCATCTTTAGAGTAAAATTTGTCTCCTGTGGGCTTCTTATTAGTTGAGTGATAGTGAAGGTGGTGGGTCTTGAAGAAAATATATTCCTCTATTTTTTTTCTAAAAAATAAGAACTTTAATAACATATACAAAACAGAAAGTAACATTCTAAAAATGTTCACCTTCTATTAATAGGAAGATCTTTTTCTATACATGTATTTGGCTTAAATTTAAGTGAGGATAACTAATGTTCACTTATACCAATAAATGCTGACAACTTGATCTAGCTAACAAAAATCATGTGAACATAATATACAAGGAAAGTATACTTTTATTAATGCACAAGAAATGCAGTAGATTTTTAATGTGAAAACATTCAGTATTCTTGTTCATGAATCTTTCCTTGGGTTTTAGGTGGTATTTTTTTTTTTTATAAAATAGCACCTAAACCGTATATTGGGATATACATTATGTTTTGTTTTCGCATGTAAATGTTACACAACCAAAAAAAGTACCATTACCACGAGTGAAAAATTAACACAGCCAAAAAAGCAAATGTACAAAATGGGGGGGGGGGAACCAAAAATAACTTGGAAAAGACAGATGGCCCTAAACATGGTTTCTTACATAAAATTCAGAAAAGAATGAGTCAAATCAATTTTAGATGGCTTAATAGGTTTATGAACCAAGTTACTGAACAAATACTTCAAAACAAATGTTACCATTTACAAGTTAGCCTTCAAATCCAAGCTTATTTAAATAACAGCTAGGTTTAATTTGAAGGGAAGGAGGGAAAGAGAAGATCTCAAATTGCTAGAATATCTGACAGGTTCAAAGGTTCTGAAAAATCCACATTATGTAAAACAAGTCTCTGACATTAGAAAGATTAACAGTTCCTCCGGGTGCTGTCTTTAAGTAGCATTTATCTAGAAAAGTCACTTTATTCAATAGAATAAGGGAATTCTGGTAGTAGTAGTAGTGGAAAAGAGTTAAATGAATAACTAATCTCAACAACTTCAAGTTTCTATCTATTGAAGTCAGTAATGACAATGATATTCTCCCTTATTTACCTAGCAAATAATTTATCTTTAGAAAAATATAAGGATTTAAAAAAATACGTGTAAAGCCCATGCAAAGGTGAAATCCAATAGTTTTTCTGATTATTGAGGCATCAAATGCCCAACGTTTCTTTTAGAGGTATCCTGGTACTGGGTTGTAGGTTTATCAGCAGTTCCTACTCCAACTCTACCAGTTATACTCCTAGGAGAAGCAAAAATACTCTTTACCGGGCTTTTTTGGTTTTAGAATAGGCTCTGTTGTTGAATGGTTGCCATTTAACTTTCTGGTCCTCATTTTCTTGCTCAAGTTCTTTTATTCTCTGTGCTTTTTTTCAAAGCTTTCTCCTTTTTAAACTCATGTTGTTGGTCAAGCATTTCTTTTCTTGATGTGGGCTTGTAGCCACTGTTCCCCTTTGCTTTCCTTCTTTCTTCTACAGGCTTGGATTCAAGAGTGGAGTCTCTTCAGCATTGCCATAGCAGCAAAGGTGGTCACAGGGAGGCCCTTTTCGTCATCTCTCTCCTCCATCTCTACTTTGTAACACTGTCCATCTCCTTCCATACTGCTACATACCTGGAGCCTACTTTCCATGAATGAATGGGTTGTATGAACATGTAAGGCATTTTGGAAGATTAGGTGGAAAGCAGGTCTTTGGTTAGTTCTATGACTTCTTGTAAACCTTTCCTCAATTTTAGTAAATCTTCATTTTATCCATTTCCAGATGATGCAACTTCCACTTGGTGTTGTTGAGCTTTGTGACTTGCCAATGGTTTTGCTAGATCCTCTGACTTCTTGCGAGGGGTTGGGGCAGGTGGCGGGAAGGGGTCAGGGAGAAGGAATCCAATGGGAGTGGAAGCCACCGGGGATAATCTTAGCAGGATTGATGACAAGGTAGTTGGGTTTGATGCATGAAGAACCCCTTTGGCCATAAGGGGGAAGAGGAATTAACCCTCAACTGGAATGGAGAAGTAGACCCAGGTGGATGAGGTCTCGCTATAGTTCTGAAGCATTACAAGAGGTCACACCCTCACATGATCCCTTTGTGCCTCTAATTCTTATTTGAAGTTGACAGTGGAATGTTGTTGGTAGCCCTCAAGCTGCAAGTGATGGGTGAATGGATGTTCATTTCAGGAATAGCATCAACTGTCACAGAACCTGTAACAATAGTTTCTATTTTCTTTAAAAACTGCTTTTGAAGAGGCAGTTAAAAATAAAAACCTAAGACTGCATTAGTCAGCAAACATTAGTATGTTGGACTCACTTGATAAAACATCTATTTCTTAATCATAGAATTTCTCTTCTGGCCAGTGGATTGGAAGAGGTCCATATTTTTTTCCATTCCCAAGAAAGGTGATCCAACAGAATGTGGAAACTATTGAACAATATCATTAATAGTATATGCAAGCAAAATACTGCTGAAGATCATTCAAAAAAATGTTTAGAATAGTACATAGATCTAGAACTTCCAGAAATTCAAACAGGATTTAGAAGAGGCCATTGCACCAGCAATATCATTACTGCTATCGGTTGGATCCTGACTAAAAGTAAGGAATATCAGAAGAATGTCTATTTGTGCTTTTTTGACTATACAAAGGCATTAGTGTGGATCATAACAAGTTATGGCTGACACTGAAAACAATGGGTATCCCCGAGCATTTAATTGTGTTCATGTGGAGCCTATACCTACACCAGGAGGCTGTTGTGAGAACAGAGCAGGGGAACAATGCATGGTTTAAAATTGAGAAGAGAATGTGTCAGGGTTCTATTCTCTCTTCATACTTATTCAGTCTGTATACTGAGCAAATTATCCAAGAAGCTGGTCCCTGTGAAGAGGAATGTGGCATCAGGATTGGAGGGAGACTTATCAATAACCTGTGTTATGCAGATGACACAACCTTGCTTGCTGAAAGTGAGGAGGACTTGAAGCAATTGTTGGAGAAGATCAAAGAATTCAGCTTTTGGAATAGATTTGAAGCTCAGTATCAAGGAAACAAAGATTCTTACCACTGGACCTATAGGCAACATCATAATGGGTGGAGAGGAGATTGAAACTGTCAGTAACTTCATTTTACTTGGATCCACATTAAATACTCTTGATGATACCAGCAGGCAGGAAATAAGGAGATGCTTTGCACTGGGAAAATCTGCAGTTAGGCAACTCTCCAAGTTATTGAAGAGTGATGATGTCAGGACTGAGGTGCATCTGATTCAGGCCATAGGCTTTCCAGTTTCTTGCTGTACATCTGAGAGCTGGACAATGAATAAAGCTGACAGAAAAATAATTGATGCCTTTGAGCTTTGGTGTTGAAGAATAGCACTGAACATCTCTTGGACTGCCAAGCGAACAAACAGGTATGTCTTGAAGAGTGTGCAGCCCGAGTGTTCATTGGTGGCAAGAATGATGAGACTTCACCTCACATACTTTGGGCATGTTGCTAGGAGGGGCTATTCTTTGGAGAAGGATATGATGCAGGAAAGGGTGGAGAGTCAGTGAAGAAGACGACACTCGACCAGGTGGATTGATGAAGTGGCTGCTTCAGCTCTTTTATGTCAGGAAGTGTGAGGATGGCTCAGGACAGAAAAGGGTTCAGCTCTTTTTTTCATAGGGTTGGTATGAGTTGTAGTCGACCTGATAATACCTAACAACAACAACAACAACAAACCTTTTTTTAGAGTTTGGTCATCCCAGAACCACATTTTTATATTTTTATTGATTTACTGACAAAGTTCGTATATATTGTTTTACACATTTTTTAAATCTTTCCCCCCCACCCCTCTTACACACTGTCTTTCCTATTAATTCTTTGGAAATTGGGTTTCAATTGAATTTTGCACAGTAGTGAAATTTTAAAACAATGCATAGTACATGCCATATGATAAAGTTGAGATGAGAATAAAATCCCGATTTTCAATTATAGTTTGAATTTTTGTATGAATGGAAATGAATTGTAAAGCTAATATTTGCAAATAAATTATTTTGTATTGTCCAGATAACCTATTAAAAAGTGAGTAGAAATGTGACATTAGTCAGTCACAGCCCATTCTCTTTTTCTTGTTTTACTTTTCTGATTTCTCTTTGGCATCACATCTCCTAAGTCATTAATACTCATTGTAAAACTTGACACTTTCTGGATTTAACTATTTGTAGATAAACTTTGATTATCCAAATGAAATGGCAGCATTTAATTATTACTAAACAGATGGATTTAAAATAAGTTGAGGGGGGTGGAGAATGAGGAGATTTATTCTCTTTTAAAAAGAACTGTGGTGGCAAAAGCTCTCAGATAGTAGCCACAATATACTATCTGCTGCCACTGTCTGCTTCTGTGTAAGTTGCATCTTTGGAAACTTGTTGGAACAATTGTTTTGTGTACCATCGAATTGGAACTGACTTACAGCCAACCTTGCAACTGGTTTTCAGAGGCAGTGAATTGAGCGGGAAAAGACTGTCCATCTTTCTCTCAATAAGTAGGTGATGGATTCAAACTGTATCCCTTTAGGCTGGCAGCACAAGTTCTTACCACTAAGCCACTCTATCTTATAAGGTCACTATGAGTTAAAAATCAATTTATAGGCATTGTCAGATGGTGGAATCTATTTTGATTGATAATTATCCTGTATATCATTCATAAAGTTACTCCTAAATTTTCTACTTATTTATAAAGGTGAATATGCCATTGGCAGACAAATAAAAAAAAACAAATAAAACCCCCTTTATGTTTGATAGACAGTTCCTTCAGGAATTTAAAATACCATGTACATTTAAAATATCTTAAAGGCAGAAATCCATAAACTTGTCATAGAAATGAATTAATTATTTTTCTTTAGTCTTATGTTAATTGAAGTAGCTGCAGACTGATATTAAAAATCAGCACATTGTCAATTGTTTCTTTTTAAATATACTGTTTGTAGAGGAAAATTACAAAAAGAAGAGAAACCCACAAAAGATATTTGGTGAAGGCAGGTGGTCTGGATGAATAATTTTCTTTTCATTAACATATTTCCCTTATTAACTGTGTAATTAATTGTACATAGCCAAGGAAAGCTATGGAAATTGCATTTTGAGATGTATCAAAGCTGACTTATGCTTCAGACTTCCATGCAATTTACTATTAATGAAGCCAGAGATGGAAGCCTCAAATCTATAATTATTACTTACTATTTGAATGACAAGCAAAGAATTTTATCAGCAGAGTTTTAAATGAAAGGGGATTAGCAGCTAATGTTGAAATTGTTAATCTTTCTTATTAAAATCATTTTGAAGAAAATGTGTTCATGGAAGGAGAGGTTTGAGGAAAGCATGTGCCATTAAAATCACCATTTTCTGATACTCCATGTGAATTTGTCCAAGTTTGACAGCAGGGTGCAAACATTTTTGAAAGTGAATGAATATTTTATAGGATCCGGGGCTGGTCATGTGTGAGCCGCTGCGGAGCTGGTTGCTGCTCACGCATTCCAGGAATGGATTATGCAGTGTTCCCAAATATCCCAGCAAGGGTGCGAGACTGTGAGCTAGCCAGGGACAAGAGCCGAGCCTGGAAGAATGGAATTGTGCAAGAATATTCTTTACAATATTAAAATCTGTTTAATATCCTTCCAAAATCTTACCTTACTTGCTCTTTATATTACTTTTCCTCATTTGACTTAAGGTTGTTGTTGTTGTGTGCCTTCTAGTCAGAACTGTCTGATAGCTGGCACTCCAGTGGGTTTTCAGAGGCTGTAAATCACACGAAAGACTTTCAATCCTTCTCCTACGGAGCAGCTTGTAGGTTCAAACCATGTGTCTTTGGGATTGCAGTCCAGCTTCTTTGCCCTAGGCCACCAAAGAGTAAATGTCATTAAAGCAAATTATGAAATGAATCACTAATATCCATTTGTCCCAATATATTTTATTGTTGTGACTCTTTATGCTCTGTGTGTGTACTACACAGGTCTAAAGTAAAGGTGACAGTTCTCTGCACAGTCCTGGAACACAAGTGATTATACTGGAGCTTAACTTTATTAACTACCCGAGATCATAGAACTCCAGTGCATCCTCTAAACAGAATTCAGTAGGTGTTTGGACCCTTCATTCATTTGATCAACCAGTAGACTCACTGGGATGGCTGTGCCAGGCTTGGAGATTAGGTGATGGGTAAAAGCAGTCAGGGTTTGTTTCTTCTTTTTGGAGGAAGAATGGAGAAGATGTCTAAAGAAGCATCTTTGTAATTTGTGTCTTTCTGATTTTCCTCACCACATTGTTGGAGTTGTGGGGCATTGTCTCCTTGTAGTCAAGCATAGCTGTGAATGGGAGAAATCTTATGTTCTTGAAGTTCTGTAAGACTGAGATGGAAGGTGGAGTCCTCTGAGGGCTGGTGGTTAGTGCACCTGTGTTCTGGACTGTGCTTGGTGTCACCCTGGAGGCTTCCTTGACTGGTCAGGATACCCTGGCCCTGTGAACTATAGAAAGTTCCAAGTCCTCTCCTCAGAGATTGAGTATGTAACACTGAGTGGCTGTTAGGGTTCATTTTTTTTTTTAAATTAAGTGAAAAAAGTTCTTGTTTTCTCCAAACTTGGTATCTTTGTTTCACTCTAGATATGTTTACATCGTCTGGGTCTACCAGTCTACTCCAATGTGTAAATCATTCACAGGAGTCTTTATGGCATCTGGGAAGCATTTCAGGAAAGCAGTACTAATGCACTAACTGGGGCCCAGGTGGTCTTGACGAGTTAATGCCATATTTCTGAGCTACCAGAGGCTGATTTGCCCAGGACGGTGATCATGAGTTACCATCAGTTTATAACACAGCTGTGGACTGGTGTTTATAGATGGTGTATATCTTTATATGCATTTCAAGAGTTGCATTACAAGTGAATAAGTTTGTCAGAGGATTCCAGGATGATTCAGTTGTTGGATTGGTTTTGCATTTGAATTGTCTGCTTAAACTTTGGGCTGTTACTATTCTGTGGTAGCATTTGGGGCACATTTACCTCCTGTAAGGTTACCCACAGTGGGTAATATGTAAGTAGATGGTGCTATCAAGTATTTGGACATTTGTCCACATAAAGTCAGCACGAAGGTTATTGAAAAAACTTGGGAGTTGTTGATGGAATCATTCATATTTTTATCCAGATTTTTGACGTTAGATGAATCAAGACTGTACTCTTGTTTCTTACATGAAATTTTTAGTCTTTCCTTGCTGTCCTGGTGTGACATATCAAGCTGAACAGCTACAGAATGTCTTGCAAAACAACAGTATTAGAGACCTTTTAAGAAGGAAGAAGAGATAGGATAATGAAATGCAATGAAACATATCTAACTAGATTGGAATTTCTCATTTACTCTAGTAGAAAATCCAGGTAATTCCACCCATTTCTCTCTACCTCCCTCTTCCACTGCTGTTACCCAAATCTTGTAGCTGCTACTGCATCTACTCTTACTTCTAATGACTTCATATACAGCAGAACTCAGATCTTAGCTACAAAACATTGCCCTGACCTGTGCCGTCTTCCTAATCAGTGGGAGGCTTGAGTCTTTTGCAACCACTGTGTATTTGGAGTACCGCCTAACTTTTGGGCCGCATATTCTAGCAGTATGTCAGATTACACACTGTTTTAGTCCATAGTTTTCATTGCTGCATTTTCAGAAGTAGATTTCCAAGCCTTTCATCTTAGTCTATTATAGTTTGAAAACTACTGAAATCCACCACCGTGGGCTTTTACTAGTATTTGAAATGCTGGTAATACCTGTTTCTGCATCATGGCAACATATAGAGAATCACCCTATGGCAAAATGACGAATCAGTGGTGAACCCAAGTCTTAGCCATCACTGTAATCTCTTGCACAGCTGCCTCACCTTGCCTCCTGGTAGGATCAGTTACCACATACTTTACAAGTACCCTCTTTCAAAAGCCTCATCACCACCATGCCCCTCGCTTGCTTAAAATTCTCTGGCAACTCTCCACTAATAGTAAACTCCAGACTCCTTAGAACTGTAACAGGGACCTGACCTCTCCCACATTTCAGCCTCATCCTCTCACTTATCTTTCTCTCCTTTCTGTTTCTGGAATTTGTCAGATCCATTCCCACCCAGAGTTCTTGCCTTCTCCTTGTAACACCTCCTGTAGTCCTTTGCAACACAAGCTCCTTCCCATCTTTCAGGAGTGAACTCAAGAACTAGGTCTCCAGAAAGGTCATCCCACATACATTCCTCCACCTGAGTCAAGTTACCTCCCTGTCACTTGCACCCAGGAGCCATCACAGAACTGCTTTATACCTTCTTGCCCCTTGCCACAATTTGAAGTCATTGTCAGATTCTGGTTATTTGTATGTAGTTTGTCCTCCAATTAAAGAAACCAGCCCATGAAAACAGAGGCTTAGCCATTTAAAATTCTGGAATCTAGAATATTCCCAGGCCCATAAAAACAAGCAAACAAACAAAACATAGAACAAAGAAACCAGCTTCTGTGGAGTTGATTCATAACAATAGCAACATCCCTTCACACCAGCCAGGAACACCCCCCCCCATCCCCCATTCATACTTTGTGCCTCATAAAAGTAGTTGAATGGCTGAATAAAATGATTAGAAATTGAAACTTTCTGTTCCAAATGAACAGAAATTGGGTTGAAATAATCATGCAACTCTTCACTCTCCCACAAATAAAAGAAGGATTCTGCTTTCACTCATGTCAAGCAAACTTCTTTTATGATAAGTTTAAGTGTTTATAATTATGCACTTATGGAAAATATGATATAATTCCTAATTATTTTCTATTGATTATAAATATACATCTTTGTATTTTACCTATGTTCATATAATCTTAATTTTAATGCTATTAAATAAGATAATAAGATTCATAAATTGTTCATTTAAAATTCTTTGAGGTTCTTGGAAAATGACAGCCTGAAAATGCAAAGTGGTGTCATTGTCATTATTCTTATTGAATAGCTTCTTTCTTAGTCTTTTTTGCATAAGACCTTTGTAACCCTATCCTACGCATATGCCTGAATAGTATTTCAGGCAAAAGGACACCTAGCATCAAACAAATTATAGAATGTATAAAAGAACAGCCCTTTCCCCCACTATTTAGTGAGAGTAGGTGGTGAGAACAAAATTACTTTTTTTTTTAAGTTCACTAATTAGAGCTTTGGTGGCCTAGTAAGTAGCAAGAAGCTGCACTGTAATGCTGGAGGCACACGGTTCACATCTCACCAGCTGTTTCACGGGATGATGAGTAATCTCCTCTCGCATGATTAACTGCCTCTGAAAACCCACCAGAGGGTCAGCTATGGGAAGGTTCCGACTTGACAGTTCAGAACCACAACACTTAGAACATTTCAGAAATGGAGTACATTCATTATCAACAATTTTAGGAAGTTGTGATTCTCTATTAATCTTCCTATATAAAGGTTAGTGAAAACTCCAAACTTATTTGCTGACCCCTGTGTCAGTAGTTCTTAGAGGATCTTTCCAAGCATCTCTGACGTCACGATGATGTCATGCTTGGGAGGATGGAGGGACAGCGCAGGAGAGGAAGACTCTTGATGAGATGGATTGATTCAGTCACTGGGGTAATAGGGCTAGGTGTGTCAGAGGCCAGTAAGATTGGTAAGGGATAGAATAGCATTTAGGGCTATTGTGCATAGGGTCGCTATGAGTCACAGGTGACTCAATGACACAAAGGAACAACAGCAGCAACAATAGGAGTTTCTGGGTAGTCAATGCATTTGTTTCCAGATGAAACATGAGCAGTCTGAATCCAACTGAGGGAACTTGGAAGGAAGGCCTGGCAATCCAGGAAAAAATCAGCCACTGCAAACCCAGTGGAGAGCTGCTCTCCTGAGATACACATGGGGCCACCACATATCAACAGTTACCTGTGTAAATGATGCGATCCTGGTGGAGTTTCCTGGGGTCAGTAAAGAACCAGCAGAGCCAAGCAAATTGAAGCTGTTAACAATCTGAATCTCTTCACCATCTATCATGATGCTGCCAATGGGCCCAGTGGTGAGAATCTTTGTTTTCTTGATGCTGAGCTTCAATCCATATTGGAGGCTGCAGTCCTTGACCTTCTGCAGCAAATGCTTCAGGTCCTCCTCAGTTTCACAAGCAGGGTTGTGTCATCTGCATAACGCAGATTGTTGATAAGTCTACCTCCAATCCTGATGCCACATTTTTCCTAGCCTCCCAGATAATCTGTTCTGCATATAGATTGAAAAGATATGGAGATAGGACACATCCTTGTTGCACTCCCTTCCCAATTTTGAACCATGTAGGATTTCCTTGCTCTGTTCTGACGACTGCCTCCTGGTCCAAGTATAGGTTTTACATAAGCACAATGAAGTGTTCTGGGATTGCCATTCTTCCCAGAATCAGCCACAGTTTATTGTGATCTACACAATATTGACAGCTTCGGTTTGCTTGGCTGTACAATCAACACTCTTGGTACCAGCAGCCAGGAAATTAAAAGACTAATTTCACTGGGAAAGTGTGATGTCAGAGACCTCTCCAAAGTCCTGAGGAGCAACTATGTCAGTCTGGAGACTAAGGTGTGCCTGATACAGGCCATGGTCTTTGCAATTACTTGCTATGCATCAGAGCTGGACAATGACTAAGGTTGATAGGAGAATTGTTGCCTTTGAGCTGTGGTGATGGAGAAGAGTATTGAATATACCATGGACTGCTAGGAGAACAAACAAGTTCTTTCTGGAGAGGATGAAGCCAGGCTTCTCTTTGGTGGCAAGAATTCTGAAGCTTCATCTGACATACTTTGGACATGTTGCAAGGTGGGATCAGTCCTTGGAGAAGGACATCATGCTTGGGAGGATGAAGGGACAGCGTAGGAGAGGAAGACTCTTGATGAGATGGATTGATTCAGTCACTGGGGTAATAGGCATAAGTGTGTTGGAGACCAGTAAGATTGGCGAGGGATAGAGCAGGGTTTAGGGCTGCTGTACATAGGGTGACTCAATGGCATGTAACAACACAGTCAAATGCCTTTGCATAGTCAATGAAACACAGATAGACATTCTTCTAGTACTTTCTGCTTTCAGCCAAGATCCATCTGACATTAGCTATACTATCCCTAGTACCACGGTCTCTTCTAAAACCAGACTGCACTCCAGGGAGTTCTCTGTTGATGTTCTGTTCCAGCTGTTTTTGGATAATTTTCAGCAAAATCTTGTTTTCATGTGATATCAATGATAATGTTTGATAATTTTCTCGCTCTGTCAAGTCACCTTTCTTTGGAATGGGAACAGATATAGATCTCTTCCAGTCAGAGTCATTGTTTAATGAACTTTCTTTTATCAATGCAAAGGTTTTTTGCACTTCTGAATTTTGCTCTAGAATTAGAATGCCAAAAACAAAAAAATGGAAGCTTTAATAAATAGGATTCTAATTAGTTCAATTCTGTCTAATTGAGATTTAACTTAATTAAATGGCCTTGTAAATTAACATGTTGCAAAGAGTTACTCTTTTTCAAAAGCACCTAAGCTACAGAGACTACTTCTCAAATTCTGTATTAGAAGTAAATTTTCTTCCTTTAAAGACTTAACAGTATAGGGAGGGGGGGAAGATATTAATTTATGTATGTTTATTTTTTATATCCTTAGTTTTTGCATATATTTACCTTTTTTAACTATGAAATGGATTTTAAATAAAATGAAAATTTGGAGGCGTGCATGGCCTCAAAACAAGGGCCTAATGCCCTTTATATTCCCCTATCATACTTGGATTTTTTGTCATTCACTTATAGATTTTCTACCATGTCTGCTTGCAACTTGGAAACTTTTTCTTGAAGTCTTTTTATTTCACATATATGAACTTTCCCCTACTCTAAAGATGTAAATCAAGCTCTGGTGACATAGTGGAGAAAGAATTATGCTGCCAACACAATGGTAGGTGGGTCTAATCCATCAGTGTGACTCCTTAGGAGAAAGATCGGCAACCTTTTATAGCCTCGGGAAAAACAGTACCTATCACTTCACAAGGTGATGGAAGTACATTTCCAAACTGCGTGAATAGAACATGGAATGCCATGTTAGAAGTCATTACATGACATCATGTAAAATCCCTGAATGCTTGGAAAGCTAGAAGCTCTTCAGAATCATAAATGTTCTAATAAACCAAATTGCAAGAAGGAAGAAAGATGATTTCATAATGCTGAAAGTGTTTCACTCTGTAATTGGATCACCTGAATAAATACCTGAAACCTAAAAAAAAAAAAAAAAAGAAGTCATCACTTTACTTATCTTCAGAATTGCCTTGATCAACAAAGTTTTCAAAGGAAAAAAAAAATGTAAAAAAAAGAAAAACAAACCAGTGACAGTGTTAATTCACACTTAATGGAGAAGCTGGTTCTGGTGCCCACTTCTAACAGTTTTGCTGGCCAGTTTCATACTCCCCCAGCTTACTGAGCTAAGAGGTTCTTACTGCTTAATGCAACACCATCCAAAACCCAGTGCTGTCAGTCAGTTTTGACTTATAGAGAGACCCAATAGCACAGAACACAACTGCTGCACAGGGTCCCCAAGGCTGTGAATCTTTTGCGGAGCAGATTGTGTCATCTTTCTCCCCTGAATCAAGTGATGAGCTTGTCCTTCCAGTTAGCGGCTGAGCACTTTAACCATGGTGGCACCAGCCCTCCTTGCTTGACTGCAAGCGTATGCAGAAACATTTTCTCCTCACAAGCAGATTTCCATGGACTAGTTTTTACACTGTAATAGAAAGAATACACAGAGCACCAGAATGATCTTTTCAATCTTTCTTCCTAACTCCTTGGGACTCATTCTTGTTTTAGACTTTGTCCACATAACCCAGAGGTTGCATTCCAAAACCTTGTGTTTACTTTTCCCAAGTAAACTCCACGCTGACGATGCAGAAATGTACTCGATACCTAGCCTGGTCTGGGATGTGTGGTTTTAGTTCCCATCCCTGTTTGTTAGCATGTGGAGAGCCAGAGCAAAGGACATTTTTAACTATCCAGTAAAACTAGCAATCCCACTACAAGGCAAAAGAGTGCAGAAGCTGGGAATGTAATAAAGAACCATGACTGCTCCGGGGGCCGTTTACCTCATGAACACCAGAGTTTTAATTTGCTATTATTTTTTATTAGAGGCATATGGTAGTTTGAATACAATTGTATGGTTTGTGAATCCTGTTTCAAGCAAATCCTCCCTAAGCTGAAAAATCACAAACCGTCCTCTGCGTCATTTAACCATATCTGTCCTCCTCTGATTTTGTAGGCACTACTTTGAATTTCTAATTTCAAATGTTTTAACATGCCTGCTGTATATTATTAATAAGTGGTATCTTAAGTATGGCAGATGCCTCATTCTATAGCCTGTCAAAAGGCTTTTTCCAATCTAGCTGCTTGCTATTGCTTAAAACTCTGCATCTTTATACGCTAAAACAAGGTATTTAACCCCATCAAACATCTCCTTTCTTTTTTCTTTATATTTTTGTTTGAAATACAAATTCGCATTTGGAATTTAACTATTGAGCATAGCTATTTCCCTTCATTGTAATGATGAAGTCAGGTTGTGTGGGGTGTTGGGTTTTTTAAAGAGAAAAAAGTTTTAACCTCCCCCAAAATGGCCACAAAAACAATTTATTCCTTGCTTTAAAGATCCTTAATTCTATCTGAATTTAAAATACAAAACCTGGTGGGAATCTTACAAAGAAGAAAAAATGTAAATGGTTTGTATTCTTCACCTTAACAAAAGAATTGATTGCAACCTTAGTAAATTAAAGGGCATTGTGCTGTAATCGAAATCAATGTAAAGGACAGGATAGAAAATACTGCTTCCCTAATAATAATTGTACCAGTCCTCTGAAAAATTTTTAGACATATCTCCTCCACAGTGTGCAGAGGTTTATTTCTGTCACTGGTGTTGTAGGCATAAAATGCCATTGACACAAATTCTATTTATTTCAGTGGGGGAAGAATTAGAAGCCTCCAAAGATCGATGAAGACTTTTTTTTTTAACAGTGAAATTAGTAGTTTCAGTGTGTCTTGATTGACATGATCCATTTTTGCTTATTTTTTAATATTCCATCATTCTTAAAATTTCAGTATTACCTTCTGGTGGTTTATTTTACTACTTACATTAATAATAATAATGATAATAATAAAAACTAAACCTTCTTGAAACACTTGTTCATTTTGTTTTGGTTTGGTTTTCAGTTGTGGTTATAAATAGAAGAACCCTGGTGGCCTAATGGGACCACCCAAAGTTAGGTGGTTCGAATTCACCAGCAGCTCCTTGGGAGAAATATGGGTAGTCTCTTCCTGTGTGATTACAGCCTCTAAAAAGGCCGTGGAGAAGTCAGCTATGAGTTGGTTCCACCTTGATGAGAATTGGTGAACATGTGTGCAGCACATCATTTACAGTATCAACATTCTCCAGACTATCATTTAATACCTTTAGTTATGTTCCTCATGTTGCTCAACCATTATGAGTTTCTGTTTTAAAATTTTCTCATCACTCTTAACAATAGTGTCATGTCTCCTAAGCAACAGATCAACCATTCTTTCTCCTATCTGCTGCTGGCAACCACCAATAAACTCTGTTCCTTATACACTTGCCTATCCTAAATATGTTATAGAAAGGCATCAAACAGCATTTGCCCTTTTGAATCTTACTTATTTTACTCCGCCTAATGTTGTCAAGGTTTGTCTATATGATAGCATGTATCAGAATTTTATTTATTTTTTTTAATTTGGAATTTTTTTTTTCTGTCTATAGCTAAGAAACATTCTGTCCTGTCTATACCATGGTTTTGTTTACCCATTCATGTCTCAGTGGACAGTTAGGTTCCCTCTACCTGATGGCCATGTTGAGTGACACTGTGGTGGATTTTTATGTGCCTGCTTTCCTGTAAATGCAACGAGTTGAAAGGTGGCAAAATGACATAGTTTCTATGGTATTTATTGGGGCCAGGACTATGCATATCCACAACAGACTTTTTAAAATTTTATTTTATGCTGGTTTACTTACAAAGTTCATTGTTCATATACATTGTTTTTCACATCAGATCTTTCTCCTTTCCTTTATCAATCCCTTCCTTCATCCATCAAATAGTGCGACCCTAACCAACCCCCCCCTTTCATCTGTTCCCTCCTACCCCCTTGGATTGTCATACATGTTCTAAAATAATGGTTTTGTTTTTTCTCTCTCTCTTTTTATTATTATTAATTTCAATGAACAGCTACAGAGATTTTGGAATTCCATTCATTCATTGTAAAATAATGGTCTTTTACAGTATTTGTCTTTATGAGACAGAATTAGTTCACTTAGCATAATGCTTTCCAGTCCCTCTCAAGTTAGGTAGTAATTTAACAAATCATTGCTCCTGGGGGCTGCATAGTGTTCTGTTGTGAGATTGTACTATAATTTCTCAATCCACTCCATGGTGGTTGGACATTTCTTTCAGGATATTTCTGACCAGCAATTATTTGAGACCTGTTAAGACAAGGATGAACAAGTATTTGTCTAATACACAGAATCCCAACAGCTGATGATTGGATTGAAACAATCCTTTTAAAAGTTACCACACTTATTATCACAGAATTGAGAGAAGGCACAACAAACACAGATTGCTGGCATCGAAGGTGGACTAAGGAAGGCCAGTAACACCCATGTCACCCTCCATTTGCTCTCCTTGTTAACAATCACAATTAAATGTCCCAAGTGTACTACAGATTTTGGCTTGTTGAATGTGGGGAGGCCTATATAGTTTTAATGCATGGAATAATTTCCTTAGTGACCCAGAAACTAGTCCTTGATATTGCCTGGAGGAAAACTGCTCGCAAAACATGCTAAGGATATGATTGAAGAATACAGTCTTTGAATCCCAAAGTGAAAGTATCACCGTAATAACACTTCTCCCACACTGGAAATCACCTTTGTTAATTAGCGAGTTAGCTTCACAATGTTTCATAAACATGCTTTGCTCAGTAATATCTTTGGTCAGGATTGTTAAAAAAATACTCCCCTCTTAGAAGAGTCTTATAACAAAAGTTTACAGAATGCTCCTGGGCCTCCGCAAGAAAAAAGACTGATAACGCAATTACAAAATGGGAAAAAGACATGGAAAAAATTTTCACAGAGGAAGATATTTGAATGGTAAACAGACACGTAAAGAAATGCACCAAATCACTGGCGATAAGAGAGATAAAAATCAAAACCACATTGAGGTACCATCTCACTCCAGTAACAGTGGCAAAGTTTAACAGGGCAGCAAATAATAGATGTTGAAGAGGATGTAACAAGAAAGGAACTCTTACACATTGTTGGTGAGATTGTAAAATGGTACAGCCATTCTGGAAGGCAGTTTGATGCTTCTTCAAAAAGCTGAACATAAAGTTCCCCAGCGGTCCCGTGGATCTGTCTCTTGCTTCAACAATGTTTGGACGGAACAGACCCGACAACTTCCCCCGCTTCAAACCTCCAACTACCCTCCAACTTCACCTCCCAGCGTAACCTTGGGATCATCTCAACCATCTCCTATTTTTGGGACCAGCTAACACCTTTTTTTTTTTGTTAGCCCCAAAACCTCGACCAACTATGAGCTTTCAGATCCGTCAAAATTATTCCGCCGAAACAGAAGCTGGTGTCAACAGCCTGGTCAACCTGCACCTGCGGGCCTCTTACACCTACCTCTCTCTGGGTGTTTATTTTGACCGCAGTGATGTGGCCTTGGAAGGCGTGGGGCACTTCTTCCACGAGTTGGCGAGTGAGAAGTGCGAGGGTGCCCAGCGGCTCTTGAAGCTGCAAAACCACCGCGCCAGGCGAGTCCTCTTCCAAGATATCCAGAAGCCATCCCAGGATGAGTGGGGTAAAACCCTGGACGCTATGCAAGCAGCGCGGGCCTTGGAGAAGAACCTAAACCAGGCCCTTCTGGATCTGCACGCCGTGGGTTCCGCCCACACTGACCCCCATCTCTGTGACTTTCTGGAGAACCACTTCCTGGACGAGGAAGTGAAACTGCTGAAGAAGGTGGGTGACCATCTGACCAACATTAGAAGACTGGGCGCCCCCCAGGCTGGGCTGGGCGAGTATCTCTTTGAGCTCTCACCCTCAAACACGACTAGGGACCTGCAGGGGGAAACCTCTGCTTCCCCCTGCCATCAGCAGCAAGCTTCTCTATCCCACCCTCATGTAGAATCTTATCCACCCAGAAGCCCTTCACCCAAGCCTTGGACCAAATGAAACAATAAAGCTTTTTACAACCTCTAAAAAAAAAAAAAAAAAAAAAAAATAATGAAGGAATTTTTCTTTTACTTTTCAAAGAGAAGAGCAAACTGGGGGTGGCAGTGGGGAGAAAAGTGCAACAATGAATGAATGAAATCCAAAAATCTCTGTAAATATTCATTGAAATTAATAAAAAAAAAGCTGAACATATTCATTCCTTATGACCCTGCTATTTTGCTACTTGGAATATACCCTGAGGGTATGAGGACTGAGACACAAACAGAGATTTGTACACCAATGTTCCTAGCAGCATTATTCACCATCACAAGAACATTGAAACAGCCCAAAGGTCCAACCACAAATGAATGGATTGAGTAATTCTGGTACATTCACACAATAGAATACTATGCAGCATGCAGGAGCAATAAGTTTGTAAATTATTACCTAACTTGGAAGGGACTGGAGAGCATTAGGCTGAGTGAATAACTCAGTCCCACAAGGATAAATATTGTATAAGATTGTTATTGTAGAATGAGTGTAAGGATCCAGGAGGGGTGGGAGAGGCTGGAAGCAGAAGGATGTGAATGTACAAGGGGAAGTGGGGATTAATCATTGGGTTGTACAATTTGATGGGTGGCAGGGTGAGAGAAATTCAAAGAATTTATTAGAATTTGTATTAGAATTTTGTAAATAAAGTAGTGAAAAAAATACTTCTCTTTTGGAAAAAAATAACAGGAATGAAGGTATGTTCTGGATATCACAGTAAAGTAGCATGATCATTTGAGCATAAAGATATGTCCACATGCTAGTTTTATACACACAATGAGAAAATTATGAGTTTATTAAAAAGCCTAGTAGTCTTCTTAAATAGGATAAAACATTGAAACTATGAACAGTATACTTAATGATGTTGCTAAAGTTATTTATCTCTTTAATAGTATTAGCAGTGATCTTACTACACTTATTTATAGCAATATTAAATCCATAGTAATGATGCTGCTATAATCATTCCTTTAGTTCTGCATCCAGGCTGCAGTCACTTGCTGGTATTTGTTGAAACTTAATGTGTAAGGCTCATTAGGTAAGGCTAAGTGTCCCCCAGAACTAAATAGACTTGCAGAATATTAAAGTGGAAGAGAATGTAAGAGATTGCCTAATTCTGTTTTCTAATGCTGAACACCCATGCTGTAATCCATGCGGAGTTGGTCTGCCAGCCCAAAGGCTGTTCATGTCTGGTTGTTCAAAATCTTATCAGCAGCTCAGACAGAAAAAAGGTGGAGAATCTCCTCTTCTCAGTTGACGTCCTCAGAAGCCACTTCAAAGGTCAGCCCTGAGTCAGTTCTGACTAAGTGGTTATGTGAAAGGTGAGACGACCTCTTAAGGAGCCCTGGTTAAGCATTCAGCTGCTCACCGAGAAGGTCAGTGGTTGGAACTCACCAACCTCCAAAGGAGAAGAACCAGGTCATCCACATCTCTGGTGCCTGGAACCTCCTCTAAGTAAGCACTGCCCTGTCCTGCAGGGCTATCACAAGACAGAGTGGAGGACAGTGGAGGTTAGACTACCAATAAGAGTCCTTTCCTTCCAGTGTGAGCTACTGTTTACAAAGTGTATTAAGTTGGTTGGCCCTCAGAGCCACCTTGAGAAGTCAGGACTTGATTCCCGTTTTCTATAGGAGTAAATGAAGGCTCAGTGCAATGAGATGGTTCGACCAAAGGCACATAGCTGAAGAGCAGCTGAGCTATGGGACTAAACCCTTTCTGTTTATTACTTTTTAAAGAAGATTTTAAAAATCAAGTCCTCTGCCTTCCACGTTTCATTAGAGTTGCCTTCCTGTTCAACAAAAACTCCTTTAGGCTTTCATAAAAGTTTTGTATTGATAGATTAAATTGATCTCCTGAGAGATAAAGTGTTCTTTTGATTATTAGCAAAGCTTTATTATGTATCCAGAGAATCTTGACTTCTCCATATTGCTAGAAAACATTCTCTGTACCTCAAGGTGTTGATAATTTGACAAGAAAACTGATCAGAGAAGATTTATGCAGAACATTTCCTCAGTCTCTGGGTGACAACAGATAGTTAAGTGATCTTATCAAAGTATGAAAGTTCAGGTCCCTCTAAAGGTTGTTGTTGTTGTTATGTGCCGTCAAGTCGCTTGCGACTCATAGCGACCCTATGTACAACAGCCCTAAACCCTGCTCTGTCCTGTGCCAATTGCACTACCTCTGACACACCCATCCCGATTATCCCAGTCACTGAATCGGTCCACGTCATAGAGGGTCTTCCCCTCTTGCACCATCCATCCACCCTCCCAAGCATGATGACCCTCTCCAAGGACCTGTCCCTCCTTACATCATGTCCAAAGTATGTCAGGCAAAGCTCCAGAATCCTTGCCTCCAAGGAGCAGCCTGGTTTAACCCTCTCCAGGATGAATCTGTTTTCTTGGCAGTCCATGGTTCATTCAATACTCTCCTCCAGCACCACAGCTCAAAGGCATCAATTCATCTTCTATCCTTCCTAGTCATTGTCCAACTCTCTGATCATAATAAGTTATTGCAAAGACCATAACCTATATCAGATGCACCTTAGTCTCCAGAGTGACACCATTGCTCTTCAGTATTTTGGAGAGGTCCTTAACAGCAGACTTTCCCATCACAATACATTTTTTTATTTCCTGGCTACTGGTGCCAAGAGTGTTGACTGTGGAGCCAACCAGACTAAAATTGTTAACAATAGCAATCTCTTCACCATCCATCCTGATGCTGCCAATTGGTCCTGTGGTGAGAATCTTTGTCTTCTTGACATTGAGCCTCAATCCATACTGAAGGCTGCAGTCCTTGACCTTCTGCAGCAAGTGTTTCAGGTCCTCCTCAGTTTCAGCCAGCAGGGTTGTGTCATCTGCATAACGCAGATTGTTAATAGATCTTCCACCAATCCTGACTCCACACTTCTCATAGAGCCCAGCCTCTCGGATAATCTGTTTTGCATACAGGTTGAAAAGGTATGGAGATAGGACACATCCCTGGCGTGCGCCTTTTCCAATTTTGAACCATGCAGTGTTTCCTTGCTCTGTTCTGAGGACTGTCTCTTGGTCCAAGTATGGGTTTCGCATTAGAATGATCAAGTGTTCTGGGATTCCCATTCTTCTCCGCGTCAGCCACAGTTTGTTATGATCCACACAATCAAACGCCTTTGCATAATCAATAAAACACAGATAGACATTCTTCTGGTATTCCCTACTTTTAGCTACAATATCCCTAGTACCACAACCCCTTCTAAACCCAGCCTGGCCTTCTGGCAGTTCTGTGCTGTTGTGCTGTTCTCGTCGATTTTGCATAATCTTCAGCAGAATCTTGCTTGCATGTGAAATCAATGACACTGTTCTGTAGTTTCCACACTCAGTTGGGTCACCCTTCTTTGGAATGGGAACACATACAGATCTCTTCCAGTCAGTTGGCCAAGTGCTTGTTCTCTAGATTTCTTGGCACAACGTGGTGAGCACATCCAGGGAAGCATCCATTAGCTGAAATACTCTAAAGGTACCACAGGGAAAAAAAGAGAGAAAAGCCTGGTAACTTAATTCCAAAAAGCCAGTCACTGAAAACTGTGGAACCATATGACTCTGACACATGGGGTTACCATGAGTTGGTGTTGACTTGGCAACTAATTTTTTACATTTGTCTCATCTTATTAATTAAAGTAACCACACTTTCTTTATACTAAATTCCTAATTCTCTGTAAAATGTTTGCCTTAAGTGTATAAGCCTCGCCTCTGATCTGATACTCCGAAATGGTTCTTTCCAAAAGCTGTAGGGAGCTCTTCTGGCTTAGTGGTTGGTAAAGGCCTGTGCCATCCCAAGAGCAGGCAGTTTGAATCTACCCACTGCTCTGTGGGAGAAGGATATGCACTCTTTCTTTTTTTGTGTGATGTGCTGCCCCGAAAACCTCCTAAAGGGTCAGCTACGAGTCAGTTCCAACCTGACACTTCATAACAACAACATCTGGAAGCACCAAGTGCATATGATCCAGAAATTACTTCAGATGTCCCTGCCCCAAATGGGGTTGTCTTATGGACCAGAAAAGGAGATGTAGAGATGAGATTCTGCTTGTTGTTGTGAGGTGCCATCGAGTAGAGTCTGACTCATAGCGATCCCATGAACAAAAGATCTGAACCCTGTTCTGTCCTGCGCCATCCTCACACTTCCTGACACACAACAGCCCGTTGTAGCACCCACTGTGTCAATCCACCTGGTTGAGGGGTTTGTCTTTCCGTTGCCAACCCTCCAATCTTTCCAGCATCATGTCTTTCTCCAGGGAATAGCCCCTCCTAGCAACATGTCCAAAGTATGTGTGGCGAAGCCTCATCATTCTTGCCTCCAAAGAGCACTCTGGCTGCACCATTTCCAAAGCATCTGTTCATTCTCTAGGCCATCCATGGGATGTTCAGTGCTCTTCTCCAGCAGCACAGCTCAAAGGCGTTAATTATTCTTCTGTCATCCTTATTCATAATCTAGGTCTTGGATGCATAGCTAGTAATTGAAAAGACTATGGCCTGAATCAGACACACATTAGTCCTCAAACTGACATCACTACTCTTAAATAATTTGGAAAGGCCCCTAACTGCAGATTTTCCCAGTGCAATGTGTCTCCTTACTTCCTGCCTGCTGGTACCAAGGGTGTGTAATGTGGATCCAAGCAAGATGAAGCTATTGACAGTTTCAATCTTCTTTCTATTCATTATGACCCTGCCTATTGGTTCATAAACAAATAAAAAATAAAGGAAAGATTAACTTCAATTGAGTGAACTCTAAAGATGACTGTCTCTAACTAACGAAAACCTTCAATTGAATGAATTAGATTTTGTGAAAACTGATGATGTACATTTTTTTAACCACGTTTCTTGTGTAATCCTCCATGGTTTCCTTTCCCCCTAAGATGTATCACTTTTCCCTTCAGCCATCTTATTATGTGTTTACTCTCTATTTACTCATTTTTTTTATTTCCTTCTCCCTCTCTACCCATCTTGGATAACACTTGAAGAATATTTCTTTCTTGTGTAAATCTTCCTTTCTGATTTTCTGATGATGTAATTCTTGAAAGGAAAAATACAAACCAGATGTATCACCAACACACAATCCTCATCTTTCTGGTTACTGTCTGGTCAACTTCATCTCATGGCACCCCTGTGTGTACCACAGCGAAAAGAAGGCTTTTTAGTGACTGGATTTTCAGAAGTAAATGTCCAGGTCTTTCTTCCTGGTATATCTTGGTCTGAGCATTCAGCTGAAATGTCTTTAGCCTCTCAGAAATAACAATACTTCATCAGTAGATGAAGGTGGCACCTTAGGTGAATTGGCTGAGAATCACACCCAGGTTCACTGAAAAGTGGGCAGGGATTCTCCCACTGAACCACCTCTGCCTCCAGTGCCCATCTAATACTAGTAAACTAGTACTTCATTTTCATAGCCCTGATCATATCTGAAAACCATCAATTCAGAGATCCTTAGGCCCCAAGAACTATGCTAAATGATACGTAGTGGTAGAAGACAGAGGACACAGCCAGGAGGAGCTCATAGCATGTTTAGGAGTCTTACTTATCTTAATTTTCTATTCTTTCCTACATGTATTATTTAGGTGATAAAAGAAAACAGTCATTCTCCCATCTCCACCATCACAACTCAACCATATATGCCTGTAGCATATACGCCTGTCCATCCATGCATGCACCCATATATGTACAGACATATATATATATATATAGATCCATCCATACCCCTACTCGTGCATACACATTCACACAGACACACACACACACACAAATGAAAATAACGTGAATATTCTTAGTATTGCATGTTCATTTGCTTAATTATTCCAGAAAGTATCTGTGTCTGAATTGGATTGCCTGCAACTCTTCTAATTCATGTTTCTTATGTCTTTGAAGAGAGGGAATCTTTTATCATGAGGTGACTGGCACTTTTTGTTTGTGTGTTTATTGTTTCAAATGTGTTCTTTTGCCACCCCGGTCTTGATTGCACACAGAGGACATGAAAAGATCCACTCGGCATTCGAGATGCAAATGATCTCAATCCACACGCCATGAAAAGAGGAAAGACTATTAAAATGTGGAGAGAGGAAATTAAATCAGTTTAATGTAATAAACTGTATTTCATAAAAATATTAATAGAAAAATACCGAACAGATCAAATTGAGATGAGCAGAACAGGACAAACTCATGCCTGCTGGAACAGTACGTGCCACAGAAATGAAAAAGCTATCTCCATTTTAATATAATAAAGCCTATCTCGAGATTACTTAATTTTCAGTGAAAAAAAAAATGTCAATATCTACCTCTCTCCTCCCTCCTACTACCCAAGCTAAACTGGTCTTTGCTCATTAGATTCTCAGTTTGTATTTCTGGCAATAAATTTAGAAATGCAAGTGAATTTGCAGCATGATTTCACTTCCCATAGTTAAGATAAATGTGAAAATTTGAACAGTCGCAGTTTATGGGAATTAAAATAATATCCAGTGCCCCCTTTGCAGACAATATTTGAGATTAGATTAAACCTGCCAAGGTTCATCATTTTAGAATCTGTCACATTTTATTGAAAGAAGCTCATTTGTTCCTGATGGATTTTGTGAAAAGCATTTTCCAAAGAAGTATAGAGCCAAAAAAAAATTTTTTTTTTGCTTGGAACAGTTTTGCTTGTATTTATCAGAATGTATGAATACAAATCTTGGTGGGGGGTAGGACATAAACTATAAAGACATATAAAACACATTAGCTGGTTCACTTTCCAGTGGCCAGACATGGGCTGTATTTAAGGCTAGACAAACTAGTGAAGATTTTCACAAAGGAGTCCCTGGTGACAAAAACGATGCCATCAGCCTCGCTATGACTCATCGCAACCTTACGAACCACGGATCAGAACCTTGCCCTGGCCTCCTCCATCTTCAGATCTATCTTGCTTGAGCCCAGTATTAGTGTCACTGTGTTAATCCATCTCATTTAGAGTAGTTGCAGTTTGAATACACTCAGAGGTGACTAGAAAGAAAGGCCTGCTGACCTGTGTCTGTAAAATCAGTCCTTGAAAACCCCGTGAAGCATGCTTCTCCCTTTCGGTCTGGAGAGGATCTTCTCGGAGTATCTTCGAGAGTTGAAGCTGACTTGAAGGCAGTTGGTTTGTTGCTGGGTTCCCTGCCCAGGACTGCGACCTTATTATTTAAACAAAAAATTGAGTAAAGTTTTACACATAGATTTGTTTCTCACATAGTCATTTGTTTTATAACATTAATTACAAATGGTTTGCATAATTAATTACAATATCTGATCAACCCCTTATGGTGTATTCCCTGTCCCTCCAACCACCTTATCTGTCTATGAAGTTGTCCCATCTCCATCCCTTATCAGGCCTGTGAGTCCTCTGCAATGGATTAGTCTCCATGTAAACCTTCCTTAGCTTTTCTGAGTAGTGATCTTTATACTAGTTGGGGTTTTTGTTTGTATGTTTTCACAAAACTTAGTTTTACATTATGCAAATATATTTGATATTTTCTCCAATTTTCTCAAAAAGATTGCTCTTTGTAGACTATGTTGCCTAGATTGCAGGATTTAATTTTTTTTTCATCTTCTACTAGCTTATTTACAAAATTTGAATACATTGTTTTCAAGAACAAAATTGAAAGGATTTAAATTTTGACTAATTTCAAAACTCAAGATGTTTATATCAACTTGATTTTTCCAAGCACGAAGTATCTGAGGGCCACCTGGTTGGAGTTCATGGACCAGTTAGGGGAAGAATGAATACAAGTCATTTCCCTTGACTCAGTAAGTTCAAAGCAACTAAGATATTTCTGTTCCAGAAAGAATATGAGTCTGAAATTCAGAGGTATATAATTTTTAAAAAGTGTTTATCCCAGGAGCATAACAGTTAGAGACACATCTTCTCAGCGTTTGGTGCTCAATTCTGTCTGCTGTTTAAGTTGATGACTCTCAAAGGGACTTGAAGGATGTGAATTAGAGAATTAGATTAGAAGTAGAGAAAGTACTTGCTTGGGATCCCTGCCTAGAGTGGATATGTCCATGTTTTTCTGTGTCATGCCTCTCAGAAAGTTCTTCTCATAGACCTGAGGTGGGCCAGCCAAGCAATGCCCCACACCCCCAACAGAATGTGATTTCCTTTTCCCCACAGCCTGACCACAGAGCTCAGGGCTGCTTCTCTGTTGAGTCAGTAAGATCAGTCAAACACCCGCTAGGAATCAGACCACAATGCAGAAACCAAAGCTGATCCTTGCTCATTATGTGATTCCAACTTATGTCCACTCTGTTATTACAGAGCAAAGGAGTTCAGCTGGCTTAGTCTGTAGGGAATTGTGCTGCTAATCCAAAAGTTGTGCCTCTCTGTTTGTTTGAAAATCATTAGCAGCTCTTCAGGAGAAAGATTTATAGCCTTTGAAACCCAGTGGAGGGCAGCTTAACAACACTGGGTTATTATCATATTGGAATTGCTCCAGAAGCTGATCTCCAGGCCTTTCCTCTTCGGTGACCTGGAGTGGGTTTGAATTGCCTACTTTTACCAGGGCTCCCTCAGATAGCACTCAAGTACAAACCATGTGTGTTATTAGCACTGCCTCCGAAAGGCATCTTGTTTTTATTATGTGTTTTCACATCATCTACAGCTCATAGGGACCCTATTGCACAGCAGCTCTGAACCCTGCCTCATCTGAGCCAGTTTCACTGTCTCTGATACACCTACCTTCAGTACTTCAGTGACTGTGTCAATTCATCTCATCCAGGGTCTACCTCTCCTTTGCTCCACCCTTCCAAGGATGATCTTCGTCTCCAAGGACTGGTCTGTCCTGGCAATATGCCCAGAGTATGTTGAAAATTTTGCTGAAGATTATCCAAAAATGTCTGGAGTAGTCCATTGACAGAGAACTTCCGGGGTTTAGAAGAGGCCATGGCACTAGGGACATCACTGTCAGCGTCAGGAGGATCTTGGCTGAAAGCAGAGACTATCAATAATCATGTTGTTGTTGTTGTTATTTCCTGTTGAGCAGCTTGTGACTCACAGCAATCCTGTGTATAATAGCTCTGAACCCTGCCCTATCCTGAGCCAATCTCTTCATCTCTGACAGAACTAGTCCCATTTTTCCAGTCACTGAGTCAATCCATAGAAGATGCATAATTGACATTCACTGAATACATAATACACATAAATTCCATTTGGATATTCCTCTTGGTAAGAGGTGTGCTAAGGCAGCATGGCCATGTGGTTGGAGTTTCCCTGCCTTTGCCCAGTTGCAGGACTCCAGGGACCTGGAGTTGTATGAGGCAGAAGCCCTCTCCTCTCCCTGTCTTTCAGCCTGCCCCGCAGAAAAGGTCTTAATGAGCAGAGAGATGCCAAAGAGCAGGGGACAGGCAGGCAAAGAGCTAGAACAATTCAGTGACCTTTGACCAACCTGAGGGTGATGTGTAAAACAATGAAAAGGGTGTAAACACTTGGTTAAAAGCTGTAGTATGAAGGATCCTGAATGTTTGTGCGTGAGAGAGAACATGTATGAGAAACTGACCAAGTGTCAGAGTGTATGTGGGGAGTGTGTGTGTGTGTGTGTGTGTGTGTTCTGTTGTTGTGTAGACATACTTGAAAACCCACAAACAGAAATTTTAGAGAAATACACCATTATTTCCTTTGGGCATCATAATACAGACGGGCTTGGTCCTTTGAAATGCTTCTCCTTAGAATCCGAGCTGCTTCTCTTCTGAGCAGATCAATAAGAAGAAAGTAGATGCGCTGCCAGGCACGGTTGTCTTTGTGGAAAGCAGAATGCTCAGAAGGTCTTTGTTTCCTCTTCCACTTCTCCTATTAATCACTGCTGACAGGCAAGTGCTCAGAAAAATTAAGACAGCAACAGCCAAGGGTCAAAATATTTGCCTCTTTTTAAAAAAAAAATGATACAAGCTGCTTAACATTTTGCACGTATCATAGCAGTAAGTATCTTAAATGAATCCAGCCCAATGGATTCAGAAAAATGGACCAATTAGAAGGAAAAATTACTCTGAACACACAGAAATGGGAGTGAAGGGAAGCCCCACCATGAGATCCATCCAAACTTCCTGGCGTTGTAATCAAAATATATGATGGCTTGATTTCATCCGAGTGGCGAGCGGCTTCCCAAATATATCTGTGCTGTCATGTATATTAGGGCCGAGGGTGCTCTTTCCATTTTCATTGTGAATTCGTTAGCAAAGATCTGAGGAAATGATAGATCTTAATTAAACAATAGGTGCTGCATTTGGAAAGGGTGACAGAGCCAGCCCTGGCTGTTAGAGAAGTAGAAGACCTCGCTGTTGTCAAGCTCACTCACTCTTCTCTCCCCGGGGTGACTGACTGGACCCCCACACCCACTCAGGAGGGCCATGTGGAAGGTGCTTCTTCCATTTCTGCCCACCTTCCTGGGTGAACCACTTGATAGGATTTTGATTGGATACATACAATAGTTTGCAAACAAGAGTATTTTATATTTTCCCCCAGTAAAATAGTTTCAGGGAATTACTGCCACTTCGTATCTGTTAACAACTAGAGCTTCTTTAACAAAGAAAAGGGATAATGGCAGGCATTTTTTCATGCCCTTCATGATTCTTGGAGGTGCCTTATTAATCAAATCTTATTAATAGTTTACTTGCATAGCCTGGTTTCTTTTGAACTTATCCTCAGCTTCTGTGTCCTCCGTGTGCAGTGAGAGTGTGTATTTATTCCCTCCCTGATCTGGAGAGACAGAGAGCAGTGTTTTCATGCATGTTTTTCAGACACCAAGAAGGTGCACAGCCCACAGACACTTGCAGACCTCAGTGACTACACACAGAAGCTGGCCTCTCAGGCAGAGGGTGGGCGCCTGCACAGGTTCTTCCTCTCTTAGCTCTCCATGTGCTCTTCAGCACAGACACCATTCCAGCCCCCACCCTGGGTCCCTGCAGAGCCAGGCTCAAGTACTTCCTCTAGCTAGATCCCTGATTACTTCCACCTACATGGATTATGCTTTTTTGAAACTTATTTTGCTACTGTTGTTGAGGCTATACAGAGCAAAACATGTATCAATGCAACAGTTTCTGCACATACAGGTTTTTAAAATTTCTATTTTATATTGGTTTGCTTACAAAGTGTGTATACATTGTGTTTCACGCTATCCTTCATTCACATTGTGTTTCATACAATCATTCTAATTAATTTTAAAATTAATCAACACTGGACTGTGCTTACCATTGCTCTGTCTTTTCAGCTCCTTGCTGGATACATATACAGTTAAAAAAAAAAACAACAAAAAACAAACCAACAAACAAACCCAAAACAACCCTCAAACTCATTGCTTTAGAGTCAGAATTAACCCATAGCTGACCCCTGCAGCAGGTTTTCAGAGGCTGTAAATCATACAGGAGGGGACTGATGAGCTTTCTCCCTTGGGGCAGTTGGTGGGTTTGAATTGCTTGCCTTTGGTTTGGAAGTACAATTCCCTATCCACTAAGCCACAGTATCCAATTGGCGTTTGTAAATAGGTTGTATATCCATTCTCACCTCCTTTTCTTACTTGTTCCTCCCCATTAAGATAAAGGTACTCACTGCCCACCTGAGCTTTTGAGTTGTCAATTTAATCCCATTTAGGTGGTAGTTCATGAAAGATCACAATGCTCTGGATACATCTGTTTCACTAGTTGAGCTAAACTGTTACTCTGTTTTAAGAAGACTTAAGGGGATGCACAATGATTACTATTTAGTTGGAAGCTTATTTTCCATATTGGTGCTTGGATTATTAATTGTATATGTTTGGTGGTGGGTATCCTTTGTTATTAGTCAACTGATAAATAACTGTGGAGTCTGCTTCCTGGTTTATGTGTTTTTATGCTCAGGCAGAGCACCCAGAGTGGTATTAAAGGCCATTAAGTCGCCTCTGACGCCTGGTGACCCAGCATGTTACAGTATATGTTACCCAGCCTCACACGCACCAACCGTAGTGCACATATCAGAAGCATTTTTGAACAAACAAATGTGTTCCAGCATTTGCTGCATTACTTTTTTCCTTTTATATTGGTTTGCATGCACAATTTATATCCATTGTGTTTCATATGTGTACACTGTGTTTCACGCAGTCTTTCATTCGTGTTGTTTCATTTCATCATTAACATACATTGTTTTATAAAATTAATTAATGCTGACCTGTGTCTATTATTACCTTGTCTTTTCAAGTCCCCATTGAATCTTTCCTACTTTTTCACAAACACCCATCTACCCACTAAACTCTGGTATCCTAATGATTTTCCCTTTTCCCATTTCCTGGCCACTTTTCTCTTCTCCCTTCCCTTTTTGTCATCTTACACATCTGTTTCTCCTTCTAGTTTTACAATAATGACCTTATGCAATATTTGTCCCATGAGACCAGCTCCCTAACTTTTACATAGAAGTAGAGGGTGGGCTCCATCCTCTGTAGGCCTTTGATGCATGTTACCCCATCATTCCCTGGGACCTAGGGGCCACATTCCTGACTTCTGTCATTTTCATTTCAGTCCTACATGGAAGACCACTTGAAGAATAAGAACCGGTTGGAGAAGGAGTGGGAGGCACTGTGTGCCTACCAGGCAGAGCCCAACAGCTCGCTGGTGGCACAGCGGGAAGAGAACATGCAGAAGAACCGCTCCCTGGCCGTCCTGACATGTGAGTACAGCCCCCTGTGTGACATGGTGCATGCATTTCTGCTAGGAGTGGGAACTGCATCTTCATCTCTTTCTTTTTGACTGCCATTCTCACAAACTGGAAAGCCATTCCCCTGATCTTTCCCTTCACCCTAGTCTTTACTGGGAAACTTAAACTCCTCTTTAAAGACTGTGGTAATCATCACCTCCTGTGTGAAGCCTTCCCAGCTTAAACTAGCCACAGTTCTTTCTTCCTGTGTAATATGGTGGCATGGCCATGGTAGCAGGGATTTGGGGAACATCTAAATCCAAGAGGAATATTTGCTCTGTTATGTTCTCTTAGCTCTGTAATTTAACAGAAGTTTCTTAATCGCTGAGCCTTTTTTTCCATCTGTAATTTGAATCACACTGTCTTCTTTGAAATATTACTGCCAGTAGAATTAGTTGAGGCAGTGACCACAGGGCCCTACCAGGCAGGTTTTATTACTCAGTTGCTGTTTTACTGAATCCTGAGATGCTCCATGTTCCTCTTTGTGTGCCAAAGTGTATTCCAAAGTCTATCACCACTCCCTGGGACATAGTCGGTAACTGTGATGCTTCAGGTTATGTGTCAGCTTGGCTGCCTGTGGTTCTCTGGTTTGAGAGGGATTCTAAATCCTCATTTGGAGTTTCTGGTTTTGATCTGAGCACTTGGGGCCTATTAAAGCTGGAAGGAAGGGTTAATAGGAGAAAATAATTTCTTTATTTGCCTGTGACATTGGTGGTGTTAGAAAGAGGCTGTTTGTAAACTGACTGGGTCCTCCTCTTACTCTCAAAACCAAACTAGTTGCCATCAAACTGATTCCAACTCTGGGTGACCCTGCAAATGCCAGAGCAGAACTGGACTCCATAGAATTTTTCAGCGACTGCTTTTTCAAAAGTAGTTTGCCACAACTTACTTCTAAGGCGTGGACTTGAACATCTACCCTTTCAGTTAGCAGTGGAGTGTGTTAACCAATTATACTACCCAGGAATTCCACCAGTGACGACAATGGCCCTTCTTTTGTCAGCGTATATGCCTGACTTGGGGTTAGCAGTAATATATTGTCAAGAAACAACTGTCTAATTAGAGATAGAAAAACCAATCAGGAGAGCTAGACTAGAGCAAGTATATTGGTGGTACTGCCCAAGGTGAGTGAGTCTTTACTGAACAAACTTTGACTTGCCTACCCCCAATTCCAACCTGTTGTTGTTGTGCACCCATTGCTAACCTTCTAGTGGGTTTTCAGAGGCAGTAAATCACATGGAAGTAGATTGCCCATCTTTCTCTCACAAAGCAGCTGTTGAATTTGAACCATGTGCCTTCTAGATTGCATCACAACTTCTTCTCACTAGGCCACTGGAGATCCCTTACTACTAGTCTTTAATTTCTTGAAAGAGATCTTGCTGTTTTATTTCAATCTACTTTTCTTCCCAAGCAGAATGCTAAGGAGCGGTGGGAAGGGAGAATGGTATTGCTTACATTTGAGTTGGTCTTTGCCCAACTCCAGTAAGGGTAACAAGGCCGTCTCTTTCTTAACTCCTATTTAGTTTCTGGGTTGTTTTTTTTCCCCTGGCCATTGCATTCTGCATAGAATCAAACTGATTCTATACTAAAGTTGCGTAGTATGTTGACGACTATTGACCCCCAAGTGGCTCCATATCTCTTCAAGCTTAGTCTCACTCTAACTCATTGCCATTGAGTCAGAATTGACTCATAGCTGATCCTCCAGTAGGTTTTCTGAGTCTATAAATAGCATTTGGAGGAAATTGCTCATCTTTCACCCCCAGAGCAGCTGGTGGACTCAAACCACCTGCTGAGGGTTGGCAGCACAACTCTACCCACTAGGCCACCAGATCTCCCTACTGATGTATTATAAAGTATTTATGATAACAAAATTAGTATAATTAGGATGTTGCTCCACATCAACTCCCACATTTTTGGGCAGTAGTTTTGTTCATTTCCTGTCTTAGACCAGACACCTTGTCACTGGTGTTAGCATTTACTCCCTTTTACCATGTTAGCTGATACGAATTTAATTCATCAGTCATTCATTTGAAATAGCCTATTTTTTAGCCCCTACTTACCTCTTGTTCTCACAACTTGGGTCTCTCTTGATCTTATTGCCTTTGACGTCATCCTGAAAGCTGCTGCCCAATTTACCATTACAAATCCCAAGAAAAAAACCCTGATTTCCCAACTTTCAAGATACTCTCAAATGTGACCCGCCAAGTTTATATTGTGATTCCAGCTTCTCTTTAGTTTGGACCCTGAAGGTTACTTGCACCATCTTTCTCCCTGGTACTGGAATAATGCCAGTCTAGTTTTAAAGACAGTTTATCTGGCAAGTTGCATTGTTGTTGTTATGTGCCATCGAGTCACCTGTGAATCATAGCAACTCTATGTATACAAGCCTTGTTCTATCCTGAGCCAATCTTATTGTCTCCAACACACCTACCCCATTACCCCAATCATTGAATCAATCCATCTCACTGAGGGTCTTCATCTCTTGCGCTGTCCCTCCACCCTCCCAAGCATGATGTTCCTCTCCAAGGACTAATCCCACCTTGAAACATGTCCAAAGTATGTCAGACAAAGTTTTAGAATCCTTGCCTTCAAGGAGCAGCCTAGATTAACCCTCTCCAGGACAAACTTGTTTGTTCTCCTAGCAGTCCATGGTATATTCAATATTCTGCTCCAGCACCACAACTCAAAGACATAAATTCTCCCTCTCTTATCCCTAGCCATTTTCCAGCTCTCTCCATAGCAAGTGATTGCAAAGACCATGGCCTGGATCAGGTACACTTTAGTCTCCAGACTGACATCCTTGTTCTTCAGGATTTTGGAAAGGTCTCTGACACAGACTTTCTCAATGCAATTCATCTTTTAATTTCCTCCTGGCTGCTGGTACCAAGAATGTTGATTGTAGAGCCAAGCAAACTGAAGCTGTTAACAATTTCAATCTCTTCACCATTCATCATGATGCTGCCAAACAGCCCAGTGGTAAAAATCTTTGTTTTCTTGATGTTGAGCTTCAATTCCTATTGAAAGCTGCAGTCCTTGACCTTCTGCAGCAAGTACTTCAGGTCCTCCTCAGTTTCATCAAGCAAGGTTGTTTTATCTGAGTAAGACAGACTGTTGATGAGTTACCTTCAGTCCCGATGCCACATTTCTCCTCATAGAGCCCAGACTCTATAATTGATAATCTGTTCTGCATATAGATTGAAAAGATATGGAGATAGGACACATCCTTGGTGCACACCCTTCCCAAATTTGAACCAAGCAGTATTTCCTTGCTCTGTTCTGATGACTGCCTCCTGGTCCAAGTGTAGGTTTCACATAAGCACAATCAAGTGTTCTGAGATTCCCATTCTTCTCAGAGTCAGCCACAGTTTATTGTGATCTACACAGTCAAATGTCTTTGCATAGTCAATGAAATACAGATAGACATTACTCTAGTACTCTCTGTTTTCAGCCTACATCCATCTGACTTTAGCTATAATATCCCTAGTACCATGGCCTCTTCTAAACCCATCCAGCACTTCAGGCAGTTGTCTATTAATGTGCTGTTCCAGTTATTTTTTTATAATCTTCAGCAGAATCTTGCTTGCATGTGATATCAGTGGTATTGTTTGATAATTTCCAAACTGTGCTGGATCACCTTTTTTTGGAATGAGAACAAATACAGATCTCTTCCAGTTGGTTGTCCAGGTGGTTGTCTTCCAGATTTCTTGGGGTAACTTGATGAGCACTTCCAGGGCAGCATCTGTTTGTTGAAATATGTCAATTAGTATGCCATCAATTCCTGGGGCCTTGTTTCTTGCCAGTTCTTTCAGAGCAACTTGAACTTCTTCTTTCGTCACCACAGACTCTAGCTCACAGATTGTTTCATGAAATTCTCCTGTGTCTGCCAATTCCTTTTGGTATAATGACTCCATATACTCTTTCCATCTTCTTTTAATACTTTCTGGGTTATTTACTATTTTGCCCAAAGCATCCTTAAATATTGCAACTCAAGGCACATTGCATAGGAAAGCAAAAATAATAGGCCTCACTACTTTTGAGGTGCCTTTGCCTTATAACCCATAAAATTCTGTCTTTAAAAGTCCTCATTATCATCCCAGGGAGAAGTAAACAAATATTTATTAATTGATTAACTGGCACTGGAATGCGTCCACTTAGCTTATTGCAAAAGTTTCAAGAATATAGTTTACTTTTGAAAGATTTTTGCCTTTTATACAGAATCATGAGCTATTCCACCCATCTGCTTTTAAAATTAAGAACAGGAACATGGTACTATTTTTATGTACTATCTTAAACAAAAAGTTATTTTTGACTCTCGATTATAATAAGAAATGAAAGAAATAGACACAGGAAAAGTAATAGGAATATTTAGACAGTACTGAACTTTTTTGTTGAAAAACAAAAGACCCAGATACATAAAAAATAGAGGAAAAGATGCATAATGAAGTAGACCCATATTCGGGCTTTTGAAAAGGTCATTGTTAACTAATGCATGTAGACCAGTCTAGTGGGAGAAGGGAATGGAAGTTCTTAATAAAGAGCTGTGAGGTCATGAGGCACTTGGATATGGATCATGTAGTAATTGATATATGCAATAATGTCACTGAATTTTACAGTTAAAATGGCACATGTTTTTGTTCATGTATTTTACCATAACAAAATAGAGAAGGAAGGGAGGAAAGAATGAAGGACAGACCATTAGTCCCTGGAGAAATAAAAACAAACCAATGCTATTGGTCTGACCTCCCCCTGGGCCTTGCCTCACCGGCATGGTCACATGAAGAAACTAGAAATTTCCAGAATTCAGATTCTCATTGTTAACCACCTTAGGAGTGAAATAGCAGTCTCATTGGTTAACATTTATTATTTTGTGAGCGTCTCACGTGCCAGAATCATTCTTGTGCCTTGACTTTAGATTACCTTTCATCCTTACTAGGAATTATTTCCCGTATTTGAAGGATGAGGAAGTTGGGATTTTAAACCAGGCCTGACACATTCTAAAGGCTTTTGCACGTGCTGCCTTTATAAACTTTTGTAAGCTAGTCTGAGATTGTTTTAGGTGGAGGAAATGCATGTATATTTAAAACTGTCACAGGCGCACATCTGTTTAAATACCCGTAAGAACAGCAGTACTTTCTGCAGTTGGTGGCTGGAGTTGAGCCCCTTCTGACTCACAGCAACTCGGCGTGTAAACAGGCCAGAGGGTAACTCGGCCCTTTGCCATCTCCAGGGTCCTTGTGCCTGAGCTGTGCCTAATATGTCAGTTCACCTCACGGATGGATGTTTCCCTTCCTCATGGATGTTTGTGGGCCTCCTATTTTATCAGATGTTATATCCTTCCTAGGGAGCTCGGGTGGTCTAGTGGCAAGAAGCTGCAAGTTCAAGGCCACCAGCTGCTCCGTGGGAGAAGGAGGAGCAATCTCCTCCCACAACTATAGGTCGGTTCCAACTCACTGGTATATAACACACACACAACAACATGTCCTTTCCTAGGGAATGGACTTTCAAAGTAAGCAAGCTGTCTGCTCACAACTTTCCTTAAAACAAACAGAAAGTAATTGCCCTCCTCCAAATACATTTCTAACTGGAGTTTTTTCTGGACTCTAAGTAGAATTCCCTTAGAGGAACAGCTGCTTCAATCATGTCTGAAGCAGAAAAACTAAACTTGTGGCCATCAAGTCAATTCTGACTCCCAGCATCCCTAAATGACAGAGCAGGGCTACTCCGTAGGGTTCCGAGGCTGTAAAGGTTTGCAGACAGAAAACCGCATCTTGCTCTCATGAAGTGACTGTGGGGTTAGAACCACTGCCCAAGCCACTGTGCCAGATTGCTTTTTAATCACTTCTAAGCAACCATGAATTTTACTGATTTCCTTTTTAAAATCAATACATGGATAATTCCCTTAGAACTGATGACTGTGCAAGAATTTCTCTGTCTCTCTCTCTCTCTCTCTCTCTGTCTGTATAAAAAGGTTCTGGGCACACATTTCTCATCTCCAGAAACCAGTTCTCATGCAGAGATCTGGCCTACCCTGGGTGTGTTTTTTATATGTCTATGCATGTGGTAGTGTTTGGTATGGTCTCAGAGCCAGCACACTCTGTGGCCTCGAGCTTTGGAAAAGCTCTCTGTTTGTTGTTGAAAATATTCCAGCTAAATCTGTGTAGGCTTTTTTTTAAATAGAAGCAAGAAAGAGAACCATTTTAGACACATACAGAGCCACCCTCTGGAGTCATTGCTGTGGAGGGCAAAGATCATCTAAAAATATAATGTGTAAGCTGCAATGTCGCAGGCCTCCAGGAGCTGTCCAGTGCCCTCTAGTGCTGAGAATAGAAGGCGGGCCACTCGCTCCCATGAGATGCTATGTTGACTTTCTAACCACTCAGAGTTCAGATTTAATATTCTCTTTACTCTTTTACCTGAAGCTAGATGAGTAGATAGAGTAGGTAGATGTCTGACTGTGTGTAGCATAAAAGTCTGTACTTCTCGTCATTCTGTTCCAGTGTTGTTTACCGAATTTTAGAGCTGAGAGAGGTTTCAGAGGTGAAGACCAGCAGCTGGGTGGACACTGTGCTGGACAGACTCTGACTTTGTGTCTTCAGAAGAATTATGCTTCTCCACAACAGCAGAGAACAGTGGGTGTGATGACTTGTTTAGGCACTGCATACACACACACACACACACACACACACACACACACACACACACACACAGAGTTTGGATTCATTATTTGATCGACGTGTCACAAACTGGGCTCATAAAATTCAGGGACTTTTCCTTATGGATTTTCCAGTATGTTTGTTTTAACAGAAGAATTGAACTCTGCATTCATCTCCAGTGAACTGTATCTTGTTGGGTTTTGCCTGTTATTCCGGTTTGTCGAGGAGATTTTGATTCCTGATTCAACATATCACCTCCTCCTCTCAGCTCTTTGCCATCTGCACATTTGATAAACATATTTTTGGTGTCTTCAAGTCATTGATAAAAACATATTCAACAGGATAAATACAGGGTAGTGCAGTATGGAGTCCTCCCTCCATGCTGACACGGATCCATTAATGAGCAGTCTGATTACTTGTTTAATAAGCTGAGCCTTTGTCTGGGAGCCTTGCAGGGCAGCCCACATGGATCAGGGCGTCGAGGAACCCAAATGAGACTGAGAAGTGCCCATCAGGCACTTCCTTGTTAGCCACGGTACTCAATGTTTCGGACATAACATCTGACTTAAAGCTTCCTGACAACCCTATGGGGTTCATAGTACTACCTCTCTGTTGCAGAGAAAAGAATCCAAGTTTAATGAAGCCTAATATGACCAGAGTTTGAAACTCCTGAAGAGTGTTTTCTTTCTGTTCCTCATGTTTTAATCATGAAAGTGTTTAAAACATTCAGTCAAACTGAAATGTTTAATTGATGTTTATCTCTGAATCTCACCACCTAGGTTCAGAATACCACGTGAGATTTCGCATCTTCGCACCATGTGTCCGTGGGAGCTTTTCTTGCTTTTTGGTGCTTCCCAGTCAGTTTCAGGTGCCATGACGTGCAACTACCTTGGCTTGTATTTCCTAAACATGAAGATGTTCCTCTGTATAAGGACAGTTCCATAATTATGACTATAAGAAAAAGAATAAATCCCTACTGGGAAAAGCTGCAGTAAAAGACCACTTGAAAATGTTAAGGAAGAAGATGTCACTTTGAAGACCAAAGTACTAGACCCCAAGCCATAGAATTTTAAATCATCTCACACGCATGTGAATGTCCAGTTAATAAAGAGAATTGGGCACTTTGAGTTATGACGTTGGCAAAGAATATTGAACAAACCATGGACTGCAAGAACAAACAAACCTTTCTTGAAAGAACTTACAGCAGGAATACTTTTTAGTATTGAATAGCTAGAAACTCCCTCGTAGGTCCTGTGGTTATGCTATTTCAGACAGGACCCATCCCTAGAGAAAGCTATCTCATTTGGTAAAGGAGATAGTGCACAAAAAAGAGGAAGACCTTCACCAATATGGATGGCCTCAGTGGCTGCAGGAGTGGGTTCACACACAGCAACAGTTGTATGGATGGGTGGGGCTGGCAGAATTTAGTCCTGTTTTGCATACGGCACTGTAGGTAGGAGCCAACTTAACAGTACCTTGAAGCAACAACACAGCAATGTCGTCTAATACCTATGTACTCATTATATAGTCACTGGATACTATATGCCTATATACTAATTTTAGAACGTTTTTTAGGGGGCAAGGTATAAAAGCAAGATTCATGACTGTATTGTATCTTTATTCTTTTTTTTAAAAAAAATATTTTTCATTCGCATTGTGGATTTACCCCAGGGTCCTCTTCCCTTTCCTCTTTAGATATCCATACATATCTTACTAGTTATCTTTCTGTTTTTATAATGACTCTTATTATTTCAAAATAACCTGTACTTTTTCCCCCCTGGCATGACTTGTTCCTGATAAAGCCATTCTTCTAGTGAACATTCTTCATATCATAAAGAATCGCATACCATCTAGGTAGAAGTCTGATTGGTAACTGGGTCAAATCTGTGGGACTTGACCTGCCAGATTCCCAGAACCTACCTACTATTCCCCCTCCTTTATAAACAGACATGTGGCATCTCTCTGCTCCTCTCTGATTATTCTTGCAGGAAACAGGATTCCCCACACTTCTGTGTCCTCATCTGAAACTTGGAAAACTTGCTACCAAGTTAGCCTGAGTTGGCAACCAAAGTCTCCATAGTAACTGTTTTTTTTTCTTTTCATCTATGAATCTATCTTGGGTTCAACTCCCTATTAACAGTCTTTCTTCCTTTTTTTTTCCTGATTTGAAAAGATATTCTTTCCAAAAGAGATGACAAAGACAAACTAGAGTATTCGGCCTCATCACCCCATCCTAGATATCAGCTTTCTGATAGTTATCCGCTTTTCTCTTAGGAAGTTTGCTCCTTTGTTCAGTATTTATCCACAGGGAATTACATTGCTGATTCAAAGGGAGCATCTGTCTAGTGATTTGGATCCACCAACACCTCCTTGGTGAAAATGGCCAGTCCCCTTCCATGTGACTTACAGTCTCAGAAATCCGAGGGAGTGTCAGTTAGGAGACATTTCTGAGTTAATGGCACTGAATTGTTTTGTTTGTGGTTTGTTCTTTTTTTTTATCCCCCATACATTTTGTACATGTCCTTTGACATTTTGACCCTATCGGCTTATTTGGTGTCTGTTTCTCCCTTTCTTGCAAAGGAGTATTGGTCATTATGTTACAGAACTCTTCCTTTTAGGGTCTCTCACCTCTCTTAAGTTAGAGTCTTCTAGAGATGCTACAGCCAATTTTTTTCTCATATGGTTATATATTTAATGCTTAGCATTCTGTATCTTAAAAGGATTTTGTCACTTTTCTTCTGAGGTTGTAATCACTTCAACAATCATTTGCATGCTAATTCAGATTTGTAGCTATACTGACTTCTTGCTTCAGCATCTAAGATGTACATTTTTAAGAAAAATTAACCTTCATCAACTCTGCTTCTTATTCCCTTCCCATGCTTTCTCTTCTTTTTCTTAATCTTCCTAATGCTTTGTCTGATGACTCCTTTTGATTTTCCTGTAGAGCAGTTCCATCTTTTCAGTAGAATAAGTTCTCCAGACATCTCCAGTTGATCTTGAATTCCCATCAACATCTTACCAGGGTTTCTCCAGTCTAACTCAGGAAAGCAAGACCCACATGTCCATGTGGGTGTGCTGTTTGTTTGAAATTTGGATGATCTAGAAGAATAAAAAACTATCTATTGAAGCCCTGGAATGAGAGATGTAGAAGAGCTGTAAAGAATACATGTCGAATTCTGATGAGTGACTTTGGATTGGTTTCAGGACCATGGAGAGGGACACATATTTAAAGTAAAATCTTCAGCTGTCATCTTTGAGCCAACAGTACTGTTTGTGGCTCTACAAGTAAAGAAAGTTGATTGCTATCTATTGTCAATTCTGTTCTTGTTTTCTAAGAAGGAGAATAAGTACCTAGCAGATCTTTGACCAATGATTTTTTACTCACAAATCTGATTCACACACGTTTAAAAATTTAGATTCATCCCAGGATCTTTTAATTAGCTATGTCTGAACTAGGCTAAACTGCTTCGAACCCAGGCCATCAAGGGCAAGGACATGCATTCTCCCCTCAAGCTTTCAGAAGGAACCAGTCCTGCTGGGACCTTTATTTTAGCCAAGCAAGACCCATTTCAACTTCTGACCTAAAGAACTACAAGATAATAAATGTGATCTTGTACTTACTCCCTTTATCATATTAGCATAATATAAGTGAAGAAAGAGAAACTAAAAAGCCAAACAAAAAATGACTTCTGACCATTGAGTAGAACCAACTCATATCTGACCCTCCATTGGGTTTTGTAGTTGTTGATAATTGCTGTCGAGTTGAGCATGACTCCTAATGACCCTATGAACAAAAGACCTGAAGCCTTTCTGTAACTATCATCATTTCTCAAAATTTCATAGAGTTTCCAGAGACATGTTGTTTAGGAAGGGAATGCCACTTCTGTTTCTTTCTCTGGTGGAGTCCTGGTAGATTTGAACTGCTAGAAAGGTATGGCCTTCGGATTAACAGTGAAGTAGGCTACTAGAGCTCCCTAAAGAAAGGGAAGACATTAGTAAAAAAGAAGGTAATATGTTTGTGCTATTATTAGCCACTGGGGTTTTACTAAATTGTGATGATGTGGATGGTGGTGCATGCGGGAAGACAGTGTGGTAGAATGTGACAGCTTGTCAATGAGCCTGCCAGTCCACCCAAGATCGACTTGTGATTATGGCTTTTTTGTTCTTTACACACAATCATTTGTTGGTGGCAGTCAAGTCTATTCTAACTCAAAGTGAGGCACTTCGAGGTAGGTTTGAACTTTTACTTTGTAATCCAGTGCTTAAACGCAGTCCTACCAAGACAAGACAGAGTTCTTCTGCTTTGAATTTGGGGTGGCTTGGTTGTCTTTTCCCCCCATTAATAGAAAACATAGAATGAAATAGAAAATAGAATAAAGTGAAAAATATATCTACTTGAGGTAATATGGTTTTTTATAAAATTAATGGAAATCATGTCTCAAGGGCTCTCCAGTGCTGGAGTTGGTGGGAATCTGTGTCTTCAGATTCACAGTGAGGCCCCCCGCCAGGTGGCAGCATACATGAAAAGTGGACTAGCAGCTTCCCACTAAACACTGGAGGTAAACAATGAAAATGAGCTCTGTATCATCCATGGATCATGAAAGGCTTAATGGGCCACTGTGTTTGTCCCTCATGACCTGTACTTTGGTCATAGATGCACATGAACCAAAAGTTTTGCTACTTCTTCGGTTTCCCACTACTTTGCAGAAATGTCTCTCGTTTTTGTTAGCTGTTACTGAGTCAGCTACCAACTCCTGTAGACCCTATGCACAGAGAACAAAATACTGCCTGATCTTGTGGCATCCCCATAACTGATGGGAACCAGATGTTATGATTCATAGCGTGTTCAATGACTGATTTTTCAGAAGGAAATTTCCAAAGCTGTCGTCTTGGTTTTCGTTTGGAAGCTCTTGTGAAACCTGCTAGGCACCATGGCGTCATGCATGCCTCACTGACACCTCACTCCACTGGTGGTGATTGCATGTTGGCCAAGAACTGAACTGGTATGGAAATTCCAGCATTGAACCACCACCTCCTTTTTTGTCTATCTTTGTCCTCATCTTTGTCATGTAATTGTTCTTAAAGTTTATTTGAACAGTCTTCCTCATTATTCTATAATCTCTATCAAATTAATGGCAAATGTCTTACCAAGTTTACCTAAAAGAATCCTAATTGATCATAAGTCTGAGGTGGGGGAAACTAATACTCTTGTTCCCCGACATCATTCCAACAGCCTGTCCACCGCATCCTATACCCATGAGTTTCCTACAAAGGTCATGACCTTCAGTTGAAAGGTGACACCTTCGTCTTACCTTCCTATCTCTAGAAAGTCTTCCTTTTCGTCAATCAGCAAAGATAAAGGCCAGGATTTTTTTTTCTAGTTACACCATGTGTTTGCAATAAAATGAGAAGTGCTAGTTCTCTTTGTAAATTCGTGTGTGAGTGGTCTGCCCATGTCGAGTTGAAGCACCTTGGAGGCAGGAACTTCTCTTATCATCTGGGCATCTTGTGTTTATTCAGAGCAGCCATAGAGCTTAACACAGTTCAGTGCACAGAGTAGATTCATAATAAATGTGTGTTGATTGATGGGCTCTCAGTAGAATGATGCAGATGGCATGGTTTTGCTTGGTTGCTATCTATGCTCTTATTATGCAAAGTTGTTCTTATGTGTGTGCAACAAAATTACTGAAAGCAAACATTACCACACTCCCCTCCATTCATCATCTCGCCCTCTGCATTTGGAGATGACACTCTTGATGCCACCTCTCCGCACTTACGTGACTGTAAGATTAATACCCAAATCCTTGCTGCTTCCAAACATCACACGGCCATTCGTCACCTCTGCGGCTGTGTGCTTCTCTGGACACTGCTTCCTCTGCCCTCTCATTCTGCAGGCTGCCTTTACTCAGCTGACGTCCTCTGCTTGGTGCTTCATGTCTATGTGATGACTTTCCCATTGAGTCCCCCCATTCTCTGGAAATGACAATATCTTTTAGATCACTGAGGTCAACTCCTTCATTTAAGAGATGAAACGAACACCCTCTTGAGATGAAGTAACAGAACAAAGAGCAAACAGACAAATAGGGAGAAGCAAGACCAGAAGAGAAGCAGCCTGTCCTCATGGAGCTCCACAAAATTGCAGTGACTTCTGCTGGATTTTGCCAGGCACAATGATCAGAGAATCTGCTTTCTTCCTTCCACGCAGCTCACTGCACACACCCTGTCTTGAGTGTCCCTTTCTATGTAGATACATGGTGGTGAGTTCATGTGCCATTAATACTGCCTAAAGGATGCTAACCATGCTGAGCTCTTGGCCCTTGTAACAGTCTACCCTGCCTTTCATCTACCAGGCAAATTGGAAATCCTATAGATAATCAATTAGAAGGCCTATAGGTCGCCAGCTGAGAGAGATGAAGGAGATTTCTGGTAAAACAACATAAGAAATTAGAGCAAGCTCCATGGCCACCAAATTTCAGGCTACCTTCTCTCCTCTTTGGGAGTTGCTTTTGATGTTTGGAATTGAAACAGGTCCTTCCTTCTTCATCTTTGACTGCTCTTCAGTAGTTAGCATGCTTCCTGGGTGGGAGATGGAAGATGTAGCAGGTTTCATTTTGCATTGCCTATCTTTAGGCAACTATCTTTAGGTAGAAAAGCACTTTCTGAAGATGTGAGGTCAGCCAGTTCTGGTTTGTCCAAATGCAGCATTCTGTTATGATCCAAGAACGCTCTGAACTGCATCTATTACTTTTCTTGTTAAGTGTTTGAGGCCCTGAACAGAACTCTGTTGCCTTTCTTTGTAAATATTTGATCATCTGTAGAGTTAGATCTGAGTTTCCAAAAGGCTTAAAGGAGAACACTTTCCTATTTACTTTCGTATTTCCTATTTATTTCCTGTTTAAGTTAGCCTAGCTACACAGTCTTAAGAGCATAGTCCCCAGGCTGCCAGGCCTACCGAAGGCTTTTTAACCCAGCTGCAAGGATGCAGAGTCCGACTATAAAGTTAGAGGACAGAATCTATGGGCTACCTTCCTTCTAACACCAGATGCAACTTAAGGTCTTTCCAAAATCACCCTCAAGTACAGTAATTTTCTAGAAAGACCCACAGAACTCCCATAAGCCTAATAAACTCACAGTTTTATTTATTAGAGGAAAGCAGCAAAGAAAACCAGCCAAAAGAAGAGGCATATCAAGCAGAGTCTTGGATTGTTCCAAACACAGACAGTCATTAAGGCATCTGTTATCCTTCCAGGAGTAAAGTGTGACTACATACGTGGAGTCATGCCAAGACGAGAAGGTCACTGGAGCTTTGCTGACTGTAGATTTGATTGATTCTTCATTAAGTAGACAGGACTGATGAATTGATTGTTCCTGAGTGAATTTAGTCATTAGCCATAGCCTGTAGACAACTGGGTTGATTTCATTTGGTTCTAGGTGCCCACCATGAGTCATATCAGGAGGCCCACAAGAATAGCAAAGATGCTCCTGTCATTCAGGGACTTCCAGGATTTAGAGGTATTCTGTTTTGGTGACCACCCATCCACCCTTCCAAGCATCATGCCCCTCTCTAAGGAATAGCCCCTCCTAGCCCTCCTAGCAACATGCCCAAAGTATGTGATGTGAAATTTCATCATCCTTGCCCCCAAAGAGCACTCCATCTGCACCCTCTCCAAGACATACTTGTTCTTTTGGTTGTCGATGGGATATTCAGTGCTCTTCTCCAACACCATGGCTAAAAGGCAGGAGGGTTGGTGAAGGAAAAGAGGACCTTTGACCAGGTGGTTTGACATGGTGACTGCCACAATGGGCTCTAGTGTGTCAGGAAGTATGAGAATGGCACAGGATAAAACAGGGTTCAGAGGTGTTGTTCATAGAGTTACTGTGAGTTGTACTTGACTCAGTGGCACCTAACATCAATGTCTGAGTGAGGCCAAATTCCTTATGACACCCTGACTAACTGAGGAAAGATAGTATATTTAAAGACATATATATGAGCTGTCTCTCGTTATAAAAAAGACTTAGCTTTTCTGAGCCATCACTTGTCTTCTAGTTTACTGATCGGCTAAGAAATGCAAAGTCTTTTTAGTTTCTCAGTCTTAAAACAAATGCAGTATGATACTTCATTGTTTTGCCTTAACTATGACAAATCCAAATCAATAGTAACTTCCAGGTATAATAGGCTAAAATCATTAGAGCAGCATTAAATGTTTAAGTGGTTGCCTGCTAACCCAAGAATCAACAAATTGAACCCACCAGCTACTCCGTGAGAGGAAGATGTGGCAGTCAGCTTCTGTCAAGGTCTGACAGCCCTGGAAAGTTTATGGGGACGTTTGCCTTTGTTCCACGGAATCGCTCAGAGCCAACTCCGTGCCAATGGCTTGGGTTTGTTTAGGGAGATGACAATTTTCAGGAGATGCAGTTGCAGAATATTAAACCATCAATGACATTAAACCACCATATGAAATTGGGGAAGGAATGTGTAGTTACTTACACCAAGATGGCCTTGTAAGGGCAGCCATGTACTGATCAAAGCACAGTGCTTCGGTCTCCATCAGACTTGAGTTCTTGACATTCAAGGGACAGTGTCCTGGATTCACCTGGTCCACTCTGCATTCCCACTAACATCAAGGTTAAGAAAATATGGCACCTGAATTTTTAAATTATTTCATCTAAATCTTAACCAAAAATTGAGGCAGCTGGAGAGCTTCAAAGGAACATTTGGCAGTCCTCTTAGATGGAGAAATCCCTTCAATAAGTGCCAATGTTGACAATGATTTCTGCGGGTGCCCTAATTCATCAGAGAATTCCTCCACAGGTGACAGGAGGCTTTGACCCATAGCTCTCCGTTAACTTACTATTACCACCATAACCAAGAACTACAATAAAATACTATCCATAGGAGGTCAATGTTGCAAAATAATATTATGGCACAGAGCTCCATGTCCTTATCCTTCTATGTGTGCTCATAGGATGGGAGAAGATTCTTGATTACAGCAAATGTTAGGATAAATCAATTGAAGATGAAGTTTCAGCATCCCTCAAAGCACCGTACTTTGCTGTCTTCAAGGGCATTTTACCCTATGAATAATCAAAATGAAATTCTGGAACTAGTTTCTTCTGTTGGCATTTATGAACATCATTTTATATTTACTGACAACACAAATGTACCATGAATAAATTTTACAAATTCAAATGAATTTTGCTTTGTAAAGTATCAACCCATCTGTAATCTTGAACTTGTTCCTAAATTCCTTGCCATATGCCAGGCATTACAGTGAATGCTATATATATACTTGGATATTTTTACTCTAGATTTTGGATGCGAAATCAGACAGCTTAAAATACTCAGTAATTTACCTCAGGATCACCTGGCTAATAAGTAGTGGCCATCGACTTGACCAGAGTGAGTTAGTATTTGGGTTTGTTAGTAAATGACAGGAGTGTACATCCCAAGTGATGCCCATGGAATGCATTTGGCTGCAAACCAGAAGTTTGGAGGAAGAAAGATTTACTGAGATTTACCAGAAGAAAGGTTTACTGAGAATGAAGTGATGTATTTGCAAAAACTCAGCTATTGCAAACCCTTAGGGGCACATTTCTGTTTTGACACACTGACCAGAGTCAACTGTTGACAACTGGAGGTGATAATAAGTGGAAGTGCTGGGATTAAAACACTATTCTTATTTACTGATGGCCTAGTGGGTAGAGAGTTGCCTTACCAGCCCATAGGCAAGGGTTTGCATCCACCAGCTGCTCCCAGGAAGAGAGGTGGACAGTCTCTCCAGTGCCTTTTACAGCCTCTGAAAACCCACTGGAGGGTCAGCTATAAGTCAGTTCTGGCTCAATGGGCAATGAGTTTGAGGTTTTCTTACCTACTGACTTTATGGCCTTTGTCAAAATTATAATGTCCTTCTGAGCCTTAGTTTCTTCAACTCTAAAATGGGAAAATAGCATTTTGTCTGTCTATGCCATAATATTCCCAAAGAATGAAAATTATATAGGTGAAATCACTTTTAGAAAATATAGACTCTTTGAGAGTATTCTTAAACCAGTCATTTATAACACATATTCTTAAATTAGTTTCTAATATGTAACACAGGCTTGAAGAGTTTGGAAATGGAAACATTCAGTGCATTAACTCAACAGCTTTCCTCTTAATACTGGTTTTCCTCCTTCCCTTCCTGATGAAGCATATGCTTGTATATGTTACTAGGTAAAAGATGCTTAAAAAGTTACAGGGCCAGATCAAGAAAGACCGCACTTGAATTCCATGTCTTCCTGGTTTCTCAGTGAATTCTCAGACTAAATTTTTAAAGAACACTCCTGATTGTTAAAGGAGACATATCTAGGTTATTCTAAATTCCTGTCAGAAAATTCAGGTCATTATGTTATATTTGCTCCCCAGAGAAATGGGGTGGTGGTGGTTGTTTTCATCCTGGGAAGAGGAGTGGTATTCCAGAAATTGAGCATAAACTGGAGAGAGAGTTCTAGTCTTATGAACTCTGGCCCTGGTTTTACTTCTGACTTGCTTTTGGACTTTGCATGAGACTTTCAAAGACCACTATGCCACTGTGTCCACACTTGGCATCATTAAAAGAACAGAGGCAGCTATGCAAGATCTTTCTATGTTAATCCTATCATTCAGATTATTCAGAACTCTATATTCTCTGCCGTTTATTAAATCTGACAGATAGTTCTAGTCAATAACTAGGAAGAGGGACTCAAAGAAGAGTTGAGACTTAGCCAGTGAAGTAAATCTCATGCAGCCAATTAGCACCAGTTGTTTCGGATTGAGGGTAAAATTGGTTTCAGTAATAAAAACATATTCACTTCACAGTTCATTGTAGAATCAGCCTCTTGCTACAAGAGCAAACACAGGCTGGGAAGGTGGGAGAACACTGGCTTTTTTTTAGTAGCTCCCTGCTCAGGGAGACCAGTGTGGGTTGAGTTTTGCCCTCGAAGCTCTTCCAAAGAGCTAGCAGCCTTTCTACTGAAGTACCTCTCAGTGGACTCCAACTTCCAGCCTTTCAGTTACCAGCCAGGCTTGTTCATATCCGCCCCGTCCAACTCGATAAAGAGAGAAAGGACAAACAGCTAACAAAATAGTTCTCAAAAAAGAGATGCTTTAGAAATGCTGCCAAAACCTCTATCAAATTGGAATCGAGCTCTCAAGCCTCAGCTCAGGGGCACAGGACACTTTGTCCCTAGGGCCTCTCAGAAGGCCATGCTCCCAAAGGTGCATGTATGTTTTAGTGAGATTCTCAATCATGTAAAGTATTTTCTTCATTTCTGGATTAGAAGGTCCAGCTGACACTTATTCATCGACACTCTGCGAAAGCACCGGCTGCCTCCTCGTTGCTTCTTGCTGCCTGCAGAGCAGCGCCTCATGGCCCCTTTGTGCAGATACGAAGCAGGCAGCCTGCTCTCCAAAGCCTGGGCTTTCACTTAAGTGCCTATTCAGCCCACAAGGAGGGACGGTTTGTCTCTGGCCGCATTTAGCACATTCAAAACGTGCAACTCCTGAAGCTGGGAATTTGCAAGCTGTAATTCTTTTTTCCCCCACCCCAGCCCCTCGCTCGCTTTTCTTTTGCTGGTGACCCTGTTCTTTGTATAGATTTCTCAGACAATCAGGAGCAGTCCTTGCTTGCCGCTACCACAAGTGCCTGAAGTTGCCTGTGTTGAAAATATTTATAATGAGGCTGGGCTCCTGTGAGGCCCACGGGAAGCAGCTAGAAGTCCTGCTCTTTGATTCAGCAGTCCCGTGCAGGTGGGGACAAAAGGCTCAGTGCACCCCTTTAGAAAAGGGGACACACTTCTGAGTAAAACATTCCTCTCTGGCTTTGATGCGTCCATGTGACATCACACTGGGAAAGTGAGCTGCTTACGCTTTATTTTTTCAATCATAGTGTTTCTGTGGGGTTCAGATGTCAGAGTTGACCAGTTTTTCTGCTAAATTTTATTTCCACTTCTTGTCACTGCCAATTTTTCAATTCCTTAAGAAGAAGTTTGCAGGAGCCCAAAGCCATTCAATCCAATAGGATCTTTGTATCATTATTCACACTGCCAGTAAAAACTAGTACAATGATTTGGCAGCTACAAGCATAAATACCTTCAGAACATTTCCACAACATTTGGGAACATAAGTATCTGAATATAAATATAGCATGTAAAATAGAAATTCTTTTTCCCTGGCTCTAGGTATTTCTTATCTTGTCTCTACTAAAAGTTAAGATTAATAATTTTTAAAAATTTTAAGGTAATGAGATGTCACAAAACATTACCATTTTAAGTGTAAGTTTAGCAACGATTACATTCACCATTTTGTGAAAGTGACACCACTGTCCATTTTAGAAAGATGGTGTTTTTTTAAATCAACCCAAACAGAAACTTAGTCTCCTTTAAGCAGTAACTCAACATTTGTCCCACAAACAGTTTTGTCTCTCCACATTTGCTAGAGTTGATTTACTGAAGTGGATCATACATTACGTCTCTTTCTGTGTCTGATTTCTTTCGTTCAACATAATGGTTTTAAGGTTCACCCATGTCCTATCGTGTTTCAGAAATGCAGAAGCTGTCTGTGTGCCTGGGAATGTAGATATTTTAATCAGCTTGATGGCACAGTGTCCAATCTGGTCTTAAGTAAATTCAGATATTTTGGTCGCTGGAGATGTTTTCCAGGTTGAGTCAGTTTTAAGATTCACCAAGTTTGCCAAGCCCTGGTATGTGTTTTGGAAAAAGAAAAGAAGTAAAACCCCTGAGAGAAATGAAAGGCACACAAACAAAAGCAAAGTGTGTGCATCTTCACCACAGCTCAGCTAGCACATACTTTTCACAGCTGGGAGCCATCTCCACGGGGGACCAGGCAGTCTGCAGGGAGCTGGTCCTCAGGAAAATGTGGGAGGGCTGGACCAGAGGGGGACATTTACCCCCACCAGAAACCCTTCCTCCCACTGCTTCAGCCCTATGGTGCCTTTATTTCCTCAAGAAAGTATTCACTGGTGCAATGGATTACAGAATTGAGCATATGCTAACTCCTCCCATTGGCACCTTTCAGAAGAAAAAGAGAGAGAAAGAGAGATGGGTGCCCACCCAGAGAAGGTAGAGGTTAAAGGGAGGACTCAGCAACTTTTCTTCCCGCATGAACTTGGCCAGACTTGACATTGTCAGACTGGTCCCTGTCTCATGCTTATTCTCACAGAAGGCTGTTGTTATTATTGTTGTTGCTGTTAGGAATCCAGAACTCACTCACAGCTCTCTCTCAGGCAGGTTTTCAGAGGGTATAAATCACATGAGAGAATGGCAAAGGACACACTGACAAAGGAGATTAATCAGAACTGACTTTGACAAGCACTGTGGCAATTGGACAATTAAAACAGACATTCGGATGGTGGGGGAAGAAGAACAAACTGGGGAGGAGGGTAGAGAGAATGTTGCAGCAATGAAGGAATGAAAACCCCAAATCCCTGTAAATGTTCATTAAAACTAATAAAATTTAATAATTAAAAAAAATCACATGAGAGAATACTGCCCACACTGCCCATCCCCACCACCCAGCAGCTGGTGGATTTGAACTGTCTGCTTTTGGGTTGGCAGTGCAACTCCTTACTGATTAGGTCATCAAAGATCCCTCTGAAATGACTATAATCCTAAAAAACCCCAGACACTTCCTGGAAAACAAGGTAGACGTGTGCCATCGAAAGCAGGAGGGTGGTTATTTCAGAAAGAAAATTAAAACTCACGTATGGTGTGCATTAAGCCCTGACAAATCAGGATTGTCATTACTCCCAATTGTTGTGTCTGATTTCAACATGATTCTCGTTATTTTGCTTGTGTGCGATACATTTCCATGTCACTAGGTTTCACTTGTAAGTTTCTCCACTAGTTCCTCTCCATCTGCTTCCTCTTCCTTGCCTTTTAAGGTGGTAGAGTTCCTGTGAACTCAATGGTTTAATTCTTTTTGGATCATAGTTGTTGATAATGGTCATCCAGTCAACTCATGTTGGGCTCCCCGTGTGCAACAGCGAAAGCGGGTCATCAGGCCTGTCTCCCAGAGTGCGTCTGTGGTGGGGGGCCGTTCAGGCTTATCTCTGGGGTACAGTCAGGCACTTAACTATTTGCACTCCCAGGGATTTCTCTTTTAGATGGAAAATCTTTCTGTTTTGCATATTTTACTGTAGCTTAATAATTCATGTTTATGTTTATTGATTACACTTTACCAGATATGTCTACCAAAGATATAGACATGGCTAACATTTTATTAATGCTATCATTGTTAATACTATATATATATGTATTTATACATAAAAAATAATATATATAAAGTATGTGTAGCTAATTTACATATATTTATTGTAAATAAATTATTATACAAGACTGCTTAATCTTGGTATCTGAAAATTAGGAAGAACATTTAAATCCTCCCACGTGGGAACACTGCATTCTCTGACCCACCCCCAACCCTCTGTTTTTTAGACCTCTTATGCTAAAAACTAAGAATCATGAAAGAAAAAGTATGTTAGAAAGACAGCACATGAGCGTTAAAGGAGAATCCCAAAGAGAGACCTTTAGAATGGCATTTTGCAGGCGGGGAAGGGCATGAACATCGTGTTAAAGCAGCATAACCTGATCTCAAAGCAGACCCAGGGAGCCTAACTGCTCTCTTCTTGGTCTTGTTTGCAGATGATCACTCCAGAATACTGCTGAAACCGGAAAACAGCCACAGCAACTCCGACTACATCAACGCCAGCCCCATCGTAAGTACATCCCCAGAGTTAAGAGTCAGCTCCTGGTTTCTTTATCAGCAGAAGAAGCTACACAAAAGAGAAGCTCCTAGAGAGGATGCCAGTGTGTCCTGAGTCTATGGCCAACCTCCAGCAGATACTTGTAGAGGCTCTCGACCCCAGCCTGTCTTGTTGAGATTTCTTCTCTGGACCTTTTAAATGAGACAACAGGTGTTTATTAAGGGGGTGGAGATGGTGTGATACATCTAGTTGTGTGTAGAATCCCACCAGAGACTCAGCAGTTTTCTACGAGGAACCTATGACTTTTAGGAAAAATTCTTTTTTTAAAAAAATTTATCATTAATTTCAATAAAAATTTAGAGACTTTGGATTTCCATTCATTCATTGTTGCACTTTTCTCCCCTCCGCACCTTTCAGAAGCCCCCCCCCCCACAGTACACTACCCTCTTGGAAAAGTAAAAGAAAAATTCTTTCATTGTTTTATAATCCCTCCACTCCACTATGCAGCCTCTGTTCTGGACTCCTGTCATGACAAAAATACCTGATAACATATTCGTCTTAAACAGTTTTCTCCCTCATCTGTTTAAGTGCAGTATACATTATTGAACCCATCTTTCTCAGTCTCCCCCCAACCCAGAAGTCAGTCCTATTTTACAACAGTGGCATCATGCAGAATTTGTCCTTTTGTGACTGAGATACTTCACTCAGCATAATGTCCTCCAGGATCACACATTTTGAATAATATTGCGTGAGTTCCTTGGTTTTCAATGCAGTGTAGTATTCCATTGTGTGAATATACCACAGCTTCTGTATCCATTTGTTTGTTGATGGGCACTTAGGTTGTTTCCAACTCCTTGCTATTATGAACAAAGCTGCAATAAACATGGTGTGCATATATCTGCTTGGATGTCAGTTATGGTCTCTTTGAGGTATATTCCTAGTAGCGGAATTGCTGGGTCAAAGGGTATCTGTATTTGCAACTTTTTGAGAAAGCGCCATACTGCCTTCCACAGTGGTTGCACCATTTTACACTCCCACTGACAGTGAATAAGGGTTCCAGTTTCTTCACAACCTCACCAGAATTTGTTGCTTGCTGTTCTGTTAAATTTTGCTATTCTGACTGGGGTGAGATGATATCTCATAGTTGTTTTGATAGGAAAAATTCTTGATTGGTTCTGTTTCCCTTTTCTAGAGCTGTTTTCTCTTCTAGTTTTTCCAAGGTTCAGGGAAAATCAAACCTAGACTTCGTAGTTTTAAAACAAACAGCACTAAGGGAAATGCAAAGTTATAGATTAGTTCCCTTCAGGTTCTACCAGTGAATGGAAGCTTTTCTTTTTTAAAAAACAAGCAAACAAAAAAACAACAAAAAACAACAACAAGCAACGCAAAAAAGTAAAAGGGAAAGATTATTTTGTGACTGTTTCCTTATCTGACAGCTAACACCTTCAACACAGAGAAGTGTAAGAGATTTGAAGTATTTTCTATTTCTGAAAAAATTGGCATTGCATCTTCTTATAGCCTGGTAGTTAAAAGACCCCTGTGAATCACAGTGTTCCCCTTAGCCCGAGAGTTCCTTATGGCCCACTCCTGATGTGGATCTTGTCCTGTCAGCTCTCTATCACTCCTGTTGACCACGTCAATATTCTTCCTCTGTGGTGAACCTTGCGGGCAGTGGATTGGGCTGAAGAGGGGGAAATCAGGAGCCCACTAGAGGCAGAACAAAGGCAAGAGATGAAGCGAATGGTAGAGAGGTTAAAAAGTCAGATTTAAGTGCTAATTCAACTGGGTTTTCAGAATTAAGTTAGAGTGACAGTAGGTGTGAAGAGAGTCAAATGAAACAGTTCAAAGGTAGAATTTTTTTTAGAGAGCTTGGTTGACAGCATTTTAATCTAATGGCAGAGAACAGGTGGAGATTTATTGGGAGATTTATTGTTGTTTCTGAGGAACAGAGTTTGCAGTGTCCACCCCTTTCTCTGACTGGGCTTCTGGGAAGCACTGAGACATCTCCTGACGGTTTCAAATGTAGATTTGATCAAATTATAGTTCCTAGAAGATATCACACTGTTCTGGGGAGTCTAAAGGAGGGAACTGGTGACGATGTAGATTACTGAGTGATGGTGCCGGTCATTCTCCAGGCTGCTAACATGCTCTCAGAGCAAATTGACAGTCGTGCTTTAGTCACTTAGTCATAGGTTTGAGCTTGGAAGCATCATCCATCTGATTATAAACAGAAGTTGTTGCCAGTGGACCATCTTCCTGTTGGCTTTCTGTGTGTCCGTGAGTGTATCGTGTTTAGCTCATTACAATTTTGGCATAGAAACTTCACAACTCCACACACTGAAAATAAGACATACCACACTTGGCTTTGAAAGGGTGGATTAAAAGTGAAGAATCAGCTTATCACACTTAGTCTACACCCACCTGAGCCTAGAATTTAAAATGAGTCATGGCTTTAATTTCTTTTCTTTCAACAGAGGCATACTTTAAAGATTTGTTTCATCTTGTGTTGCCACTGTGCTCACTTGGAGCCATTAATTTAGCCTTTCTTAGCCACACTGTGAGGTGTTGAGTATTTTTCTATCCATCCTAACTGGAAAAAAACAAACCACAGCCTCATGGATTTACTTAAGTCTCACATTTATCTTAGAGAAAGTGCACCCAAGTTGCTCCTTGGACCCAAAAAGGTGAAGCTTCATCTCACATACTTTGGGCATGTTGTTAGGAAAGGCGATTCCTTGGAGTGGACACCATGCTTGGAAAGGTGGAAGGTCAACAAAAGACAGGAAGACCCTCAAGCAGGTGAATTGACACTGGCTGCAGAATTGAGATCAAGTATATCAAGAAATTATAAAGATGTATTGTTCTTAGGGTCACTATGAGTCAATGACACTTAATAATATATTATGCATACAGCAACATATATCATGAAATCTGGCTTTGCACAGGGCATGATCCCTAAAAGGTGGACATGAATGAGATCGACTTAAAACTATCTGTCGGGGAGTGGGGTAGGGAAGTGATTTTTCTTCCTGCTGACGTCTCTTTTCTCTAGAATGAACAATATGAGACCAGAATGAAGAATAAAGCATTTCTTCTCAACCCTTTTGCTTTATGGGTTCTAATGTCTTCATATAGGAGCTCTTCAAGCTGAATCTCAACATGGACAGCCCTGGTTGGCACAGAAGCACAATCGTCCTTAGAAACTGTCCCATAGATTTGACACTCTCTCATGCAGACAGGCACTAAAGGGTGTGTGTGCACGTGTGTGACATGAATTTTGCACTTCGTGCCATTTCTAGTTTCCCTTTTATTAGTAGAAATTCAGCATGACCTCTTTCCGTCTCCCGGGGCAGGAACTCGAGTCAGAAGGCACTGCTAGGAAAGAGAGGTAATTTGACGGTACCATTTTGTACTTTGTCCTCTATTTCATACCACAATTCTTTTTTTTCAAATTTGGCTTGTAAGAATGGACAAGGGAGGGGGGGAAAAATCTATATAGTACCTCTTCTTTTTCAAAGAACTGAAAGTACAATGATAACCTTCCCAGCAGCAGCTGAATGAAAAGCTTGCAATTATAATACAAGAAGACCCTGGCTGTGTAGAATAAAACCTATGATAATTATATCTGTCATATTTGTACTTAGTCCTCATTAAATTTCAGTGAAATCATCCAGTGGTAAATAATGTGCAATCTTTGCTTTTAAATCAGAGGTCGTGAAAGTAAATGGGGATTCTGTTTTCCCATGTAGAATGTGAGAGAGGGGAACCCATCAGCTACATTTAAAAACTCAGCTTTACTCTTATGGAAGACACCAGACTGAGGGATGTCATTAATGTGACAGTTTGCTCAAACACAACATACAAGCTGTATTGCTGGAAACCGTTCTAAAATTCCTGAAGATACTTAATAAGCTTACGTCTTCATTCTGTGGATTATTAAGGAAGAAAAGAAAATTGTTTAAAGGTTTCATCAAAATACATTTAAATTATTTAATCCAGGACAGGACTGAGAACCAGGTCAGCAGTTCAAATCCACCAGCCACTCCTTGGGAGAAGCAGGGGCAGTCTGCTTCAATAAACATTTACAGTCTGAGAAAACTTCTGTGGCCAATTCTACTCTGCCCTATAGGTTCTGGGTTGATGATGATGGGTAGTTGTGATTGTTTTAAATTTATTTCAACTTTTAAGAATAAAATAAGAAGACAATGCAAGTTGATAGTCTTGCTCCCCTTAATTCCTAAAAGTTATAAAATCTCCAGAATTCCTATGCCAAACCTTGGTATCTGGGAAAACAAATCGTTTGAAAACTGATGTCTGATATTTCCTTGCTTTGAATAAAATGTTCTGTGAAATTTGATTAATGTTAGAAAAGGCAGATGTAAGGGTGGGTAGAGAGGAATACAGAAATATAAATGCGTGTTCACTCTGCGTATGAGATTTTAGAATAAGAGGTGTGACACCCCACACTCCCCCATCCCTCCCGCGGTGGTGGGCCTAGATCCCACCTGAGTCTGTGGTGTGAGTCAGAACATGCTGGCCGCTGGCACGTGTGCAAGCAGAGGCTGCCTGATCTTACCACCGCTGCCACCACACAGCGGAGCCCGGTGGCTCAGTGGTGAAGACTTACACTACCAAGCCAAAGGAAAACAATTTGAAACCACCGCTCCTCTGCTGGAGAAAGATGGGCAGTCTCTTCACGTGATTTACTGCTTCTGAAAACCCTTCTGAGGGTCAGCTCTGGGTTCATTCTGACTCAAAGGTTCTCAACAACCACAGACAACTCCTGCCGAGTTCCTCTGGTGCTGTTCAAAACTTCAGAGTCTCTGTCCTCACATGCTAAATGCTTACTCATAAAATCAACTTCCTTGGGGATGGTGGAAGATTATTGTTACATTTTTATGCAGATTAGCACTTCTAAAGATAAAACCCACCATTTGTGGGGTTTTTTTGGTAACACTAATTATCTGTTTATAGCTTAAGGCCAAATCACTAGGCTTTTTCTTTTTAATATTGTTTTGCATACAATAATTTGTATACATAATATTTCATTCATGTACATTGAGTTTCATGCAGTCTTTTATTCACAATGTGTTTCATATATTCATGTATATTGTGTTTTATAAAATTAATTACTATTGATCTGTGCTTATCACTACCCTGTCTTTTCAAGTCCCCTTTGGGTTTTTCCTGTTCTTTGACCACCACACTGTCATCTGCGCACTAAACTCCATGGTCCGAGTGAGTTCCGCCTGCCCCATTTTCCTCCCTCTTCCCTTTCTCCCCATCTCCTTTTGGACATTTATAACATCTTCCTGTCACTAGGCTTTCAGAGACTATTGTTATTTACAAATGCAACCTTGGCCCTGCCTCGTTTCGTTTGATTGTCTTTGTAAGAGTCAGTCCACCACTTAGATAATAGATGCAACAGAAGCAAATGGTTTTCTCTTTCTGAAATGGAGGAGGAGGGTGGAAATCGTAGTAAAAGCAAAATTGTGCTAGCTAATTACACTGGGTCATGATGCCCTTTGATCTTCATCTTACATGAAATCACAAAGCAATGAATAACATTTGATTCTCCGTGATAGTGACTTTTCTACCAGGGCACTGTTACTGCAGAAAGCTCCCATTATGGGAGACAGTGTTTAATAATGGCACCATTTCCCTCTTCAAATAGCCCAGCAACTTAGTGCTCCTGGAGAGCATGTAAACTCCATGCTTACGAGCGTAGAGTCCTTTAATCTTAGGCTGTGCAGGAGTGAGGACACAGAGCTTGTTCTAACAGGCCTCAGCCTACCTGCCCACGTGACTTTGAAATTAATAATTTTACAGGTTTTCAATCATGATTTCAGTGTAACAACAGAAAACCTAAACACCTTCTCACCTTCTCTCTCTCTCTCTCTCTCTCTCTTTCATACACACACAAAAGAACACACATCTGCCAGTATAGAATCCCAAAACTAAAAGCACACACACATACACCTGTCTATAGAATTCCAAAGAGTAAAGTGCTCTTAGCATATCATCCAGCCTCACTTATTCCCACTGCTGACCACCATTTCACAGGTACTGAGGCCGGGACCCAGAGAGATTAAATAACTCTTTTTTTTTAACACTATTACATCGTTTGTATATAGGAAGATAACATTCATACAAGTAAAGAGTTTCAAAACTCACTGCTGTCAAACTAGAACCAACGCCTAGCAGAGGCGGTAAATTACACAAGAGGAGCCCGCCCATCTTTCTCTTTCAGATGGCTGACTCTGAATATTGAACTAGAGCACAAAGAAGCCAAAGCAAAGGGAAGAAATCAAGAAGTTAAGGAGCTGAATAGAAAATTTCAAAGGGCAGCTTGGGAAGACAAGGCAAAGTATTATAATGAAATGTGCAAAGAATTGGAGTCCGAAAATAAAAAAGGGCCATACTCGCTTGGCATTTCTTAAACTGAAGGAACTAAAGAACAAATTCAAGTCTCAAGTTACAATACTTAAGGTTTCTATGGGCAGAATATTAAATGATCCAGGAAGCATTAAAAGAAGATGAAAGTATACAGTCACTGTACCAAAAAGAATTGCCTAACAGAAGAATTTCAAGAAACAACATATGATCAAGAAGCAATGGTGATGAAAGAGTGATGCATGCTGTTCTGAAGGACTTGGCAAAAAATAAAGCCTCAGGGTTTGATGAAATACCAATTGACATATTTCAGCAAACAGATGCTGCCCCGGACATGCTCACCAGATTGTGCCAAGAAATCAGGAGAACAACTACCTGGAAGAGATCCATATTTATTCCCATTAAAAAAAAAAAAAAGGTGACCTGACAGAATGTGGAAATTATCATACAATATCATTCATATCATATGCAAGTAAAATCCTGCTGAAGATTATCCAGAAACAACTGAAACAGTACACTGACAGAGACAAACCAGAAATACAAGCTAGGTTTAAAAGAGGCTGTGGCACCAGAGACATTATCACCAATGTCAGATGGATCTTGGGAGAAAGCAAAAAGTACCAGAGGGTTATCTATCCATGTTTCATTGCCTATGAAAAGTCATTTGGCTGTGTAGATCACAGCAAAGAGTGGCTAAACTTGAGGAAAATGGGACTTCCAGAACACTTGATTGTATTTAGGCAAAACCTATACTTGAACCAGGAGGCAGTCCTCAGAGCAGAGCAAGGAAACACAGTATGGTTCAAAATCAGGAGGGGACTGCATCAAGGATACGTCCTTTCTCCACACCTTTTCAATCTATATGCATAACAGATCATTCAGGAGACTGGGCTTTATGAGGAGGAATGTGGCATCAGGATTGGAGGAAGACTCATTGACAACCTATGTTATGAAGATGACACAACCTTGCTTGCTGAAACTAAGGGAGACCTGAAGCACATGCTGCAGAAGATCAAGGACTTTAGTCTTCAATAAGAATTGAAGTTCATCTTCAAGAAGACAAATATTCTCACCACTGGGCGCATTGGCAGCACCATGATGGTTGGAGAAGAGATTGAGATTGTTAAAGCTTTCTTGGCTCCTCAATCAACACTTTTGGCACCCACAGTAAGAAAATCAAAAGGCAAATCACATTAGGTAAATCTGCTGTCAGGGACCTTTCCAGAGTACTGAGAAGCAACAGCATCAGTCTAGAGACTAAGATGTGCATTATCCAGTCCATGGTCTTCTCAGTTACTTGCTATGCATCAGAGAGCTGGATAATGACTAAGGAGGATAGAAGACTTGATGCCTTTGAGTTGTAGTGTTGGAGAAAAGTCTTTGACATAGCATTAACTTCCCCAAGAAAGCAAATAGGTCTGTCTTAGAGAGGGTGAAACCAAGTTTCTCCTTGAAGTCTAGTATTTTGAAGCTCCATCTCACATACTTTGGGCACTTGGCCAGGAGGGATCAATCCTTGGAGAAGGACATCATTCTTGGAAGGGTGGAGGAACAATGCAGGAGAGGAAGACCCCGGATGAGATGGATTGATACAGGAGCTGGGGTAATGGGGTAGGTGTGTTAGAGTCAGACTGGCTCAGGACAGGACCGGCTTCAGAGCTGTTGTACTTAGGGCCATTATGAGCCATGGGCAACGTGACGGCACTTAACAACCATCACCATTGCCACCGCCACCACTGAGTTGGCAGCACAACTCTCTCCACATTACACTGCTAGGTCTCCCTTATAAAAAGTGTACTCCACTGGGAAAATGAGAGAGAAGGTGGGGAAACTCAAGCACAAGGGTGACAGGAAGCTGGAAGCAGTCTGCTCGGCTGCTGACTGAAGGTTAGGTGATTCAAGTCCACTCAGAAATGCCCAGAAGAAAGGCCTGCAGAGCAATTTCTGAATAGTCAGCCACTGAAAACCCTCTGATACTCGTGGACCCACCAGGAGTTGATAAAAACATTTGGCTGCAAGGACACCTTGGTGGCATGGTCTGTCACGTGTAGCACTGCTGACCCAAAGGCCACGTCTCCAGAGGTTCTAATCCATGAGCTGCTCAGCAGGAGAAAGCTGGGTGCCCTCTTGCTGCTATGATTAGCAGCCTCAGAAATCTGAGGGAGGGTCACTGGGTTGGATCTGACTCAGTGGCTGTGAGTTTTGATTTCAAGTTGGTTTAGGGACAAGACACAAAGACACGCACATGCCATGCTGAAATTATCATTCTAACGCCTTTATGGGAAACTTGCCTTGATTTCCTCTCACTGCACTTCTCCTTCCATGGGGATCTTAAATTTAATAAAACCTCTGTTCATTTAGTTAAATATTTGCTTTCCTTCTGTTCACTTATAGACTGCACGAAATCATGATAAAGCTTCCCGATGCTGTATGTTTGCTACAAGCAAGAAGTGCTTGTGCCCATAATTACTGTCTGTTCAACCAAACGTGCAAGGAATTCAGTGCTTGTCACCGTCGTCTGAATTATTGTTAAATTGGTGACACTTCCTCCCTCTCTGCCATCCTTGTAATAGCCCCCAGTTCCCAGTAGCTGTTCTGTGACAGCAGGGGAGCAGCAGGGGGAGGAGGGGAGGCAGAGGCCCCTGGGGACGAGTTGAGTTGGTGCAGGTATTCTGTGTTGTGTCCTCTTCCTCAGAGAATCAACAACTTTTGGTTTCTGTCTTGGCGCTTGGATGGGCCTTTTCAAATACCATAACAGTTAAAAACTTTCCTAGACGTTGCCTTATATGTCTTCTTCAGAGCTCTGGTAGCATCATGGGAAGGCCTTGTGCTGCCAACCAGAAGCATAGGTTCAGGTCCACCAGTTGTCCCAGTAGAGGAAGGTGGGCAGTCTCCTCCCATGCTGTTGACAGCCTCTGAAAACTTGCTGCAGGACCACCTCTGAGTCAGTTCCCACCTGATAGTGCATAACAGTGGCATCTACTATATATCTTCTTAAACCTTGTCCAGAATTGTACTTTAAATCACATCATTTTCTTTTCAAAAGCAACTAAATGGGCTAGTTTAAGCATTCTCACAATTTAAAAATGTGTTGCTCTCTAAATTGCTTTGGGGAGAAAAAAAATAAAATAAAAAAACTCAACCCACACATGTTTGGAAAGAAGGTGGAGCCTTAATTTTTATGCATAACTGTTAGCAGGGAAGAGGCAGGGGTCTCAGTAAATAGCTATCACCCCCAACAAGCGCATATTTTAAAAAATCAAAACTCCTTATTTCTGCTAAGCGTTCTTCTACTGAAACATTTTAATTGGGGCTTTCAGTGAGAGTAATACAATTTTACCTGTATTGTATGTGTTGTGGTAAATTTCAGAACGAGGTCCAGTTTTAATTCTGAATCACAGAATTAGATGCCTGGGGAAAGCATTCTCTTGCTCCCCGCCCCCAGCTCACATCATATTGTTGCTCTGTTAGAATAACTTACATCTGTTCTTTTATGCTTTTCCCCTCTTTCATGGTGCACATAATTATAAGGTGCATTTGGTGCATTCTTTTATGCTGACAACCATCATCGTGGAGTGTTGATCGGCGATGCATAGATTTTCGAGATTACTATTAAAGAAAACACATTGATGCCTCTTCAGACGTAGATGCTAGGCAGCGTTTAAAGGTGACATGGAAATGTACAACTGGAGCCCTTCACATGGCGGTTCAGAATTGCATATGGTTGAAGCATTCCCATTTTTCACTGTAGTGAGAAATGCCTTCTTAGTAATTATCTTTAGATACAGAATCTTTTAAATCCTTTAAGCAAGAGTTGATATCAAAAGAATGCATTCTTGTATTAGATGTGAAAAAAATAAAAGACTGTGTAAGTCTAGTAAATAAATACCATCTTGTGAAGAAGGAGGGTCCACGTGTATTTACTATCAGTCTGATGGCTTACTGGTAAAGAGTTGCACTGCCAACCCAAAGGTATATAGTTCAAACCCACCAGCTGCTCCAAGGGGGAAAAAGAAACAGTCTTCTCCAGTGTGATTTACAGCCACTGAAAACCTGTTGGAAGATCAGCTATGATTCAGTTCTGACTCAGTGGTACATATCAACGACCATAACATCAGCCAGGGTACCTTCTGGAGCTGGTTCCTGTTATCCCTTTAGGGTACATGAGAAAGAGATGTCCAGTAATTTTGGAATTATAGTGTTGAAGAAGTCTTAGCTGACTTCAAGCGCTATTATATCCCTGTTTACTTCAGAATGAACAAGGCTTGGCACTTAGGGAACAGGTCTGAACCCTGTCCTTCACACTCCTCCAGCATTGTGCTTGAATCCTGTTATCTTCTTGAGGCTTTGTTACACAGGTTCCCTTTTTTTTCTGTTTAGTCAGTCTTTGAATAAAATACTATAGTTAAGGTCTTTTAACCAGACTTCTTTATTGAAGCAAACAAGAAGCGTTTGGGTAAATCAGTATAACCATACACACCACAAGGACATTCTTGTTTGTTTGTAGCTTGTTTTGGACATGGTAGAAAAAGAACAGGAAATTAGTGACTTGAAGGTGGGATCCCACCACTTGTGAGTGCTTGCTTTGCTGTGGGCTCTCACAGCTTAGGGCCAGACCAAGACTGGGCTTTTGAAAGCCCCCAAGCTGTCCTGGTAGAGGAATTAACTCTTTCTGGGCAGGAGGATACCAGTAGTTAATGAATTGTTCCAGGACACTGAGAAATTTAGCAATGGTAAATAAATGAAGGGTGTCCTTCCTCTCTGGTAAGAGCTTAAGCTTAACCTCTTCCAGCCCAGCACCAGTGACATTTCAAATGGGCTCATTATTCTGAACACCATGTACAGCCTTTGGTGGAAATGGGAGTCATTTACACCGAGAACACAAACTAAATTGCTGTGAAATCATTTGCATACTTGTCAACATTTCCTGCATTGGGATGCCAGGGGGAGACTAGCAAGCTTCACTGGACCTACTCTCCCCACCATCCTTCAGCCACCATCCTTCGGAATGGTCAGATGTCCAGACACTTCTGGTATTTATGTTAGTGGATTAACTTGTTGGCGTCTGGCTTAGGTGGGCTTCCAGTCCTCCTTTCTGTTAGGGTTGCCCTTATAACCTCCATTTTCATATAAGAAAAGCATTTCAGATGTGCTTGTCCAAGCTGAGCCCATAGAACTACCAATGCTGGGTGTCAGCCTCGGGTGCTCTTTGGAATCACAGTGGAAGGTGCATTTTAGTTTGGTTTGGTTTTCTTTGTTTTGTTTTTCTCCCCCTGTCACCCCATTTCTGCAGATGAATATGTTAATATGTACCTTTGTGGTGCATCCAGTTAAAGCATTTGGCTGCTAACTGAGAGGTTAGTGGTTCCAATTCACCCAGAGGTACCTCAGGAGAAAGACCTGGGATCTACCTCCAAAAACTAGCCACTGGAGACCCCCTGGAGCACAGTTCTCTAGCCCACATGGGATCACCATGATGCAGGTCAACTCAATGGAGATCCATGGTGCTGGAGAGTCTAATGTGATGTGCGCCTTCATCAGTTCCTCCTCCACCTATGTTTCTCTTCTTTAGATTTCTAATATTTTTAACTAACCTTTATTACTGTCATCTTTTCTCCTGCAGATGGATCATGACCCCAGGAATCCTGCTTATATAGCAACTCAAGGACCGCTTCCAGCTACTGTGGCTGACTTCTGGCAGGTGAATTTTAAGAAGTATTTTTATGCAAATAAGATCTTAACAAATCGATCATGAATAATGCCCTGGATTCTGTTAAGCCATGTCAAACCTGTTTGTAGATGTTCATGTCACTTTGCTTCAGAATTTTTTAGTCCTTTTTCTTTTCCCCAAAAATTTATGCAAGGGCTGAATATTTTCTTTAAAAGGGCCATATTTTAAAGCCATATTTTGTAGCCACTTCTGTTTCATTTTACAAAATACAAGGAAATAACAGTTAGTTCAGTTATTACATTTTATTCAAACATGCCTCAGATCTATTTTCATTTCTTTTTATATAGATTAAAAGTAATGCTCAAATTCTGGCTTATCTTCATCATACATTCTCCATAGTGGATGTCAAAATCCACACTGATCTCTTTTCACTCAGCATGGCCCGAGGATCACCAAGACTAAGTAAGACTCGCGGTTAAGTATATGAGCCTGTGCTGAGGGAGCTCTGTGTGTAGAGCTGCGCTGCTTTTCCAGAGGCCACGCCCCTCCTGCAGTTTGACTCTACCAGCTGCTCCCAAGGGGAGAGATGGCCACTCCTCCAATAGGATTCATAGCCTCAGAAACCCCACCGGAGAGTCGGCTGTGCCAGTTCAACTCAATGGCAATGACTTTGACTCCATTTAAAAAAAAAAAAAGTGCAAAACCTAGATGCAAATGAGTTTTCTTTTTTTTCTTCTCCATTTTTTTCCTGCTCAGTCATCAAACATTTTATAAGCCAAATGTGAATGTGAAGGAGAACTGTGAGGTAACTCTCCAAGTACACAGGAATTTACCAACAGTAATCAAGCCTTCTCTGTGTTGCTTATGCTAAGCATCCTTAGAAACGGGTGCAGTTAAATGCTCTTTGCAAGGAGAGTCCAGATAAGGACAAAGGTGAAAAAAAGACCTGCTGTTCATTGTCCTTACAACCATGGGGGTGAAGTGCCTTTTCTACCCCGTAGCAGCACAAGTAATCAGGCTGTAACAGCATGCTAATTTAGAGCTGTTGTGCCATTTCAGATTATTGGTGGTGATATCATTTTCTAATTTAGTAGCTCTTAAGAGTCAAAAGTAGAATTGTTGGCTAAAGGTCAGTGCAATCATCCTAGACATTTTCTATTCCTTATAAACTTACTGCTTTCAAGTCAGAACGGACTTATAGTTGACCCTCCATGGGGTTTCCAGGCTGTGGATTGCACTGGAAGAAACTGCCCATCTTTCTCCCACGGAGCTGCTGGTGGATGTGAACTGCCAGAGAGGCACTGCCTTTGAGTCAGCAGTGTGGCTCCCTACAGATGATAATACTGGACCCCCTGTAGCTTCCTGTTTTCTTTCCCAACTTCCTGTCAGCTGTCTTCTTTTTCTATCTAAAGGGTGCAAAGTCTTTTTTTCCCTCCCCTTGAGAATAATCTTTGCAGTTTACTTCTGGGAATCCAGGATTTACTGAAGGCTTTCTAAGAGCCCTTTGCTATATATGATTATGATAAACATTAGCAGCAGATGTTACTATCCTCATCTTCTAGATTAGCAAGTGTGAATATCTGAGATTGCATAACTTAAGCAAACCTGCAATTTATGGATCAAAGATTTGAGTCATGTTTGTATGATCTGTGCTGTTTATACCTCTGTCTGTGTGTGTGTGTTCCCCCTTATATATACCCTTGTAGATACTGCTTGTATGTATATAACATATATATACATCATGTATATATATATACACACACATGCGTGCACACGCACATACACACACATATATATACACACACTATATATATATATGGATGTGTCAGAGGAAATACGATTGGCACAGGATAGAGCAGGGTTTAGGGCTGTTGTACACAGGTTCTCTATGAGTCTCAAATGACTCGACGGCACATAACAACAACTATATATATATATATATACCTTGTGTGTGTATGTATACCCTTATATATACCACCTTGGGGAAAAAAAATTACACTGAATCTTCACATTATGTTATTTTGACACATAACTATTACCATTTCAACATAGAACCATTGAGCATTGGTGTAAGAGTGATTGTGAGGAACACCCGACCCAGCCACCAGGGGATATGGAGTTTCCTTCATCTGTCCACTAAGAGACTCTCCAGCCCAAGTGAGAAAGGCCTCTAGACACCAAGACCTCAGCCAGCTCATCCATAGGTCTTTGTATACCAAATCACCACTGGATGCCTCTTCCTGTTAGGAAGTTCTTCTTTACATAACACAGAACTCTTCATAAAGCATAAAGACATGAGTTTTGTTCTACCTGATAGCATTATCGTGGAAAATCTGCAGAATCCCAGACTTTTCAGTTCAGTACTCCTGCTGTACCATGCTCGTGCCAGAGTTCTTCCTCTCAGGCTAATAGGAAAAGCTTATTCCAAATCTTGTGGTAAAATAAGGAATCTCAACAGAATTTTAGTATCACTGCAGAACTTCCATTCTACCTTACCCCATTATCTGAGAATCAATAAATTTATGTGTGGACTTAATTGTCATCTGTTGTTGTTGCTGTTGAGTTGATTTCCGCTCAGGATGACCCCATGTGTGCAGAGTGGAGTTATTCAGGGAGTATATTTCTGTGTGACATTTAGTGCTTCTGTTGTTAGCCGCTGTTAAGTTGATTTCAACTCAGGATGAACCTATATGTGCAGAGTGGAATTATTCCAAAGGATTTTTAAGACTGTGGCCTTCCAGAAATAGATTGATCTTCAGGCCTGTCTTCCTAGGCACGTCTGGGTAGGTTCGAACCACTAACCTTTCAGCTTCTGGTGAAGATTTTAGTCATTTGTACTATGCTTCCTGGATATGGCTTATTTAATCTTTGTCAGCCTTTAGATCCCAGCCAGCCACCCATAAGAACACAATTTAATAGAGCTTTCCTGACCAAGGGAATTGCAAGTTTTGAGAGCTCCTTTATATTTGCAACAGTTGCTCACATTTATTGGCCTCTCGTAATAAACAAAGTATATGTAGAAGGGCTTTTGCTTGCTTTGACATATAATATTCACAACTCCTCCGAGAGACTTAGAAGGGCTAATAATTTGCCTGATTTCTTTAATGCGAAAGGGAGCTGTGCTGGCGTAGTTTGTAGGGAGTTGCCCAGCTAACCCCAAGACCATGCCTCTCCAGTGGTTTAAATCTACTGGGAGCACCCAGGGAGATGGATGGACAATTCCTCCTGCGTGCTTTACAGTCTCTGGAAACTCATTGGAGGGCCAGCTGTGTGAGTTCATTTCAACCTGACAACAATGAGTTTTGAGGTTTTCACATGGCTAGCAGGACACTGAAATATTTTTCTCATCATTTAGTAGAGGTGGTTGCAGTTGAAATTAATTTTTATCAGTATCTACAATGCAGAGATGGGGTATTGGTGGGTCCGTGGTTGAATTTGGCCTTGTATGTGGAGGACCCGGGTCTAATCCCTGGCCAGCGCACCTGGTGTGTAGTTATCACCCACCTGTCAGTGGAGATTTGCATGTGGCTGTGATCTGGAACACATTTGAGCAGAGCTTCTAGCCCAATACAGGCCAAGATGGCAGACAGTCTACTTCTGAAAATCACACGAGAAGACCCTGGGATCACAGCAGTCTTGTCGACAGCTGATCATAGAGGTGGCTCTGGACCTGTCAGTGTTTTATGTCATTGTGAATTGTGTTGTTGTTGGATTGGAGGCCACCTCAGCAGCTTAGAACAACAGTAATTTCCCCCCTAAACTTGGTTGGGGGAACTCAGGTGGCATCGTCCATAGAAAGTCGCACATTAACCCGAGGCAGTACCTCTCTGGCAGTTCAAATCTGCTGGCAGCTCTGCCAGGGAAGGGTGGGCAGGCTCCTACCCTGCAATTTACAACCTCCACAAAGCACCGAGGCTCTACTGTGAGTCAGTTCTGACTCGATGGCAAAGAGCTGAGCTGAATTAAAATTGTAGCTGTTGAGAATATACTTAACCAAACATATGTCACCAGTTCAGCAGTTTGTATATGTATGATTTAGTGAGATTGGTCACATTCTTTTGGTTCCAAAGCCATTTTTACTCTTTTTCCCCACATGAAATGTTCCTCTGTCATTAACAAAAACTCAGTCTTCTGATGTTTCTGTTTTTTTAGTTGCTAATGTCAGCCTGATCCCATTTAGATAGTTCTTAAGAGAGCTGGTAATCATACCAACATACACCTTTCTTTACTAGTTGAAGGAATCTGTTACTCAGTTTTAAGATAACTTCAGGGGATTTTTTGTTTTGTTTTGTTTTGTTGTTATTGTTGAAGGTTTACCCTGCGTGGCTCTGGAAAGTCTAGGGTCTACGAAAATTTTGAAGATTGAGACCCTTCTATGGAATCTTTGATCAAAATGTTCAGTTATGGAAGCTGGGCACCATCCAGTTTTTCTGGTCTCATGGTAAAGCGAACAGTTGTTTATGGAGGCAGCTGGACACACATTACAGTGTCCCTACTGTTCCTAACTCTCCTTCTTCCTCTACAATAATATTTTTGTCACCAAGGGATTTAACTCATGCTTCAGAAAATATCAAAGCATCTTTCTTGTACTAAGTGGCAACCTGACTGGGTCCTCTGGACCATCAAGACTGCTTTTGCATTTTAACGTTGGTTAGCAGCAATTTTTTTTTCTCTGTCAATGATAAGCACATCCATTTAAGAATGGAGAATTATAAAAAAAAAAAAAAAAAAAGAATGGAGAATTATGAAGTGAAGCTAATAAAAAGGCAACTGCCCTGTAGGAAGAGGTGGACAATCTCCTCCGCCTGCTACTTAGAACATCAGAAATTTAGTGGAGGGTCAGCAATGAGTCAGTTCTGACTCAATAGCAATGAGGGAGGGAACATGAAAATGACCTTTGTTGTTCACTGTAACAAGATAGGTGGCCTCTGCAGGAGTTTAGAGAGAGGCAACAGGGCAAGTTAGGCTGAGAAAAAAGGAAGAATATAAAATTTAAGAGAATTCCAGAAATTTAAGGGAAAGAGGAAGACTGTTTCATCCCCTCTAGAAAAGAAACAGAGCTGGAGCAGGTAGGGGTGATTCACTTAGTCTCTGTGAAAATAAGAAACATTTGGATCTTCTCTAGCCCTGGAGAATTTGGCCCTTGGCAGCACCCACCCTTTCCTTCTTCAGCCCTACCACAGAATACCATGTGTGCAGACCACCCACACAATTCCATGTGTGAGAGCAGACTACACCCTGGAAGGTTGGTAGTAGTTACTTTTTTTGCGAGAAGATCACCCGATTTTTCTTCTGATGTACTTCTGGCCAAATTTGAACCACCATTCTTTTGATTAACAGCCAGGTATATTAAATGCCTGCACCACCCAGTGGCACTCCCCTCCCGTCAGCTTCTGTCCCCAGGACCTCATGCTTTCTCCTGCCTCAGCTCAGTCCCCAGTTTGCAGTAGTTCAAATGCATACTACTTACTGGCTTCATAAATTAATTCTTTACTTCAGGAAATCACTCATTACCTGGACCTTCTCCTATAAGGACATGCTATGCAGTTTATGAGTGTAATTGCCAAAACTTGGATTTCCACCACAATTTTTGAAAAGATCGATTCCTTGTCTGTGAATGCCCTGTTCACCATTGAGTTGAATGTCTCGTCATTACTGTGTTGTGGAGACACACAGCCTGTAGCACACCACACTGCTTACATGTAAGAGTGGGAATCTGCAGCGGTGTGATCAGATTGAAGGAGAAAAGATGGCTCTTGAGGCGTTAGCTAGAGAGTCAGGGCTTGGCTTTCAGTAGCAGGGGTAAGGGTCTGGTTGCAGAGTAATTCTAGAAATTCATGACAGCTTTATCACCACAGCCTCATCTTTTCCCCATAACAGACATCATTAATCAATCATGGCACTCTTTCTGGCTAGCCTCACATTTGCCTCGCCTTTTACATTTGGCACCAAGAATTTTTGCTAAGTTGTTATTGCTCCTGTTGTTGGGAGTGTCTACTTCCAGCAAGTCAATTTCTCCTTAGAGCAACCCCTTGTGGCAGAGTAGAACTTCACTATATGGTTTTCAAAAGAACCAGTATATATTGAAAGAAGTTGGTTATATGCCATCCTTTCTTTCTTGTTTTCAGAATGTGCTGGCATAATTATGTTCTCGTCCCCCAGGGGAAGCTTCCATGTGTTACCCATCTCTGAGCATACCTGGAAAAGAAAGAAGACCAGTTTCTAAAGTAACATTTCAGCCCATGTGCAAGTTTAAGTGCACAGTGAATGTGTATGGATGCAACATGAAGAACTAGGATATTTAAGCTCATCACTGTCCTGCCACTAGGACGTAAAAGTGGCTTCTTGGCCGCAGGTGTTTCACCATCATAACTGGAACAGTCACAGTTCCCTAATTCGTCTGGAGTGTGGCTATGCCAAAATGAAAACTCTTAAATGGCAAGCCTTGCTAGAAATTCTGGTTTACTTGTTTGACAAGTGGGCAAATCTTTAAGACAGAATCAAATACTAAATACTTTCCCTAGCTAGCCCAGTGTGACATCAACCCCCAAGGGAGAGAGAGGGGAGATGCTTGATTAAAAGACCCGTCACCATTAATTCAGTTGGTGCCCAATTAGTGTTAGCTCATACTGCTGTTATTAACAGTGACCTAGAAAATAGTCCATCTATCAATTTCTATCTTCTTTTTTTTATGTTATGAAGTATTAAGTGGGGGGAAATAAGTTCACCCCTTTCCAAATGCATAAACTTGGTTTTTTGGTTTCTGGTTTTCACATTTGAAAAAGAATTTGGTAAGGGACTTCTTGTGGCCTAGTGGCAAAAAGCTGTGCTGCAATCCCAAAGGCAAGCAGTTTGAATCCACCAGCTGCTCTGCTGGAGAAGGTGGGGCAATTGCCTCCTGTGCCAGTCGGATCTGATTTGATGACACACAACAAGGGGAAAAAATAAAATAATTTGATAGAAAAAAATACTTCATTTAAATATTTTTCTTCTAGTTTAGCATCCATCCACATCAAGACAGTACCTTTGCTACTATGGAAGACCCAAAGAAGGTAAAGATTTTTTCCTTGTAAGCACTGCAAGTTAGGGGGATGAGGAGAAGACTCATGAGAAAGGTTAAGAAGACTTAAGAAGAAATAGAAGAAGTAGGCAACTATCTCCTTGCTGTGCTTTTCCACATTAAGTCACGGCACTGAATCAGACAGAAAATAGAGATGGAAATTGTTCCTCCCCTGTTTCAATGCTATGCTCCCTTCTCTTGTCTCTATCAACAAACACTGACAGGAACATTGAAGGGTCGTTAAAGTCACCAAGAGCCAAGACTTTGGATACCCAGAGAAGTTGCTCCTGTGACCAGTGTCCCGATCTACCTAATTAAAAGACTTTAAAATTTTTTAAGAATTTTTTAAAAATGTATTATTATTATTATTATTATTATACTGGTTTATTTACAAAGTTTGAATACATTGGTTTTTCACATACTTTTTAAAAACCTCATTTACAGAGATGCCTGACACATACTAAGTGCTCAATAAATGTGTCAAAGAACTGTATTCTCTGATGCTTAACCACATAGGAAATGCTGCAAATGGCTATTTTGATTCGAGTCTTTAATTCTCTAAACACACTATTTCATTAGCCCACATAACATCAAGTAGGGGATTCTGAATACATATCTACTTCTTAGAAGATACAAATAAGGGTTTCCTAAAGATTTGTAACACACATTTGTAATCGAAGGCCAAGTGGAGGAAGAAGGTTAACAGTGAAACTTGCTATTTAGAAATTGGGCTTTAATCTCCACCAGAGCCCAGCTATAACCTGTTAAACCTTCTTAATAACTGCTCTTCGAATACCCCACTGCACAGACAGGGCACTGTAATGCTCCTGGTTTCCCCAGAACACCCACTTCTTCCTCACTGGACCACATGCCAAATGAGGAGTCCTGGTTTCAGGTGTGGAGCAGAGAGTTGTCATAAGTGATACAGAGTCCACAGGTCCTAGAGAGTCTGCCCACCCCCAGTCTCTAACTCCTGAACATTCGACCATCAATACTGTATCTCCTTTGGATAGCAAAGGATGCCAAAGAGATGGTTAGAGATGTTACTCATTCCAGCGTGTCAGAGGAAGGCTCAGCAGCAGCCCGTCGTGTGCAGATGACACAACTTTGCTTGGCCAAAGCAAGAAGTACCTGGGACACGAATTGCAGAAAGTAAAAGACTGCAACCTTCCATACAGATTACAACTCAACATCAAGAAAATGAAAATCTGTGCTGCTGGGCTAGTAGGTAACAAAATACAAGATACATGGAGAGAAGATTGAAGTGGTTAATGTTGGGGTTTTTTTGGTCTTATTATAATCCACTAAATATCCTTGGCAACAACAGTCAAGAAATAAAAAAACTTATGTTGTTGGGGAAGTAAGCAATCAAGGACTTCTCCAAGGTTCTGAGGAGCAGTGATGTCCACTTGAGGATTAAGTTGCACCTCACCCAAGCGATGGTCTTTTCATTTGCTTCCTTTGCATCAGAAACCTGGACATTGACTATAAATGACAATAGAAGACTGATGTCTTTGAGTTATGATGTTGGAAAAGAGTCATGAGTGTCCCATGGACTGCCAAAAGAGCAAACAAATGTGTCTTGGAGAAGGTGTAGCCATGGCACTCTGTAGAGGGAAGGATAATGGAACTCCACCTCACATAACTTCAGGCATTTGATTAAACAAGGCCAGTGTTTGGAAAAAGACATCAGGCTTGGAAAGGTGTAGAGCAGGATGCTTGACATAGTGACTGGAACCATGGGCTGAACTACAGAAGGGATGGTAAGGATGGCACAGGTTGGGGCATGCATGGTTCATGGAGTTGCTATGATCTTGATCACCTCAGTGACACTTAACATCAACAAGCAGAGGAAACTGACTTAGGAGCCCAGATATCCTGCTTGAACTGAACCCATAAGGAGTGAAGCTGGCATCTTTTAATTTGAGACATGAAAGTAGGTTTCCTCAGAAGTAGCAGGACTCCATTGGGTCCAGGCAACTTCATGTACATGTCAGATAGCTGATAGTCAGTATATAAGTAGTGATTGCACAAAGGTTGGCTAACAGAGCAGTCTGGTTTCTAAGTATGCCGTGGAAATCCCTTAGTGACACAACAGTTACACAAGCCATCTTGCCATCTTGGATGTGTTGGGCTCAGCAGTGAAGCAGGCTGCTGTACCTTTCTAAAAGAACTCTCTGATTTTATTTATTTATTTTTTTTAAAAAAGGCAAATATTTGTTACTTGGATACTGCCCCTCTTTCCCTAGGCAGAAATATTTCTGGTGGAGACAAACTCCAGAGATGGTTGTTTCTATTGACTGCATACCAGGTGTCAGCTATTGGATTGCATTAGACGTAGGTGTCGGAGCTCAACAACTCCACAGGTGAATTCTCTCCCAAGTCGGCCTCTGTGGGGTATTAGCATTGATGGTGGCATTACTAACATCTTCTTGGATTTACACTACTTCTCCACGGCTTTCGAAATGGATCCCACATTTGTTATAAGGAGGGAAAAAAGACAGATTGGTGCTTTATGAGTCATGAATACAAGAAGCAATAAAAATTACAGGGCCCTTCATTTACTTAGAATCTCATTTCCAAAAGATGCTTGTTTGATCCAGAGCCAATGAGTGAGTTAATGCATGTAACCAAACCAGAGCTCAGAAAAATTTAAGTGCTCTGCTTCTTGAGAGTGTCCACAGGGGAGAGTAAGACAGGGATTTGGAGGGTAGCCTAGTGGGTAAGGAGTTGCATTGCCATCTCAGAGGCAGGCAGTTTGAATGTACCAGCTGCTCTGTTGGAGAAAGATGAGCAGTCTCCTATGCGGTTTACAACCTCTAAAAACAATGAACTCGTGAAATATTACTCAACATGGGTGACCTTGGAGGACCATATACTGAGTGAACTATCTCAGTCACGAAAGGACAAATACTGTGTAACACACACCACTGTTATAAAGCAGGACTGACATGGAGTTTGGGGAGGAGATAGGGAGTGAACACTGCATTGGAACAGATGAAGGAAAGAGATGTTTAAAAGGAATATATGATTAGGCATTATATGTTTGACAACAGTCCAGAATGAGAGGAGCATTGCAAAGAGGACTGGAGGAGGGGGAGAGGGGATAGAGGAAATTGTACAACAATGAATGAATATTTAAAAAATAAACTGAGGGGGAAGGGAAATGTGCAACAATAAATGAAAATTCATCTTTTCTGTCAACTTTCATTAAAATTTAAAAAAATTATTGTTTAAAAAAACTACCAAAGGGTCAGCTATTCTGGCAATGAATTGATAGTCAAAGAGGTTAACTCCCCACCCATTTCAATCTGTACCATATTACTTAGTTATAGCTTATTGACATCAGTGAACTCAAGAATAAAGTACAAGTGTTCTTAAGCCTCATTAATTGGCTCCTTTTTTGCAGTTTGAATCAGCATCTTCATTGCAGGGTGAAAGTTCACCTCTATTGGATTTATGATGAGAATTTACCAAGGAAATGAATTGTGACACCAGGATTTCAGGATGAATGCTTAATGCCACCCAGGAGAAAACTATCTTCAAATACCAGCAGCTTCCACATAAACACGGTTAAATTGGTTTAATTTTTAAAAATCACATTTATGTACATTTGACCATGCCCTGAAAGGACTGTTACCATGCAATCCTTGACAGTATTTTCTTTGAGTTATCTTGTTTTACAGACATATTAAATTGTTGTTGATAGCCTTTGAGTCAAGCAGGATTCATAGCAACCCTATGACCCAAAGGCCTAAAGCTTTTCTGTAACTATCAACATTTATCATAGAGTTTCCCGAAGCATGTTGTTTAGGAAGTGAATGCCACTCCTATAGACCCTTCAATATATGTGTGGATTCTTTTTCCCCCAACAAACTTTTTTTTTTCAATTTAACATTTACTATTAATAAAGCACCCTGGAGTTGGAAAATCAAAAGGGATGAACTCTCAGCATTTCTTAAGCTGAAGGAACTGTAGAACAAATTTAAGCCTCCAGCTGCACTGATTAAGGATGCTGTAGGCAGAATGTTGAATGACCCAGGAAGCATTAAAAGATGGAAGGAGTACACAGAGTCACTATACCAAAAAGAATTGGCTGACATAGAAGAACTTCATGAAATGACATATCAAGAGCCTATGATGATGAAAGAGAAGTTCAATCTTCTCTGAAGGAACTAGCAAAACCCAAAGCCCCAGGAATTGACAGCCTACCAACGGGTATAGTTCAAAAGGCAGATGCTGCCCTGGATGTGCTCACCAAGTTGTGCCAAGAAATCTGGAGGAGGTCCACCTGGCCAACTGACTGGAAGAAAGCCATATTGGTTCCCATTCCAAAGAAAGGGGACCTGACAGAGTGTGGAAATTATCTAAGTCATTAATATCACATGCAAGCAAGATCCTGCTGAATATTATCCAAAAATGACAGGAACAGCACATCATCAAAGAACTGCCAGATGTACAGGCTGTGTTTAGAAAAGGTCGTAATACTAGGGACCTTACAGCCAATGTTAGATGGTTCTTAGCAGAAAGCAGAGAGTACCAGAGGAACATCTATCTGTGTTTCATTGACTATGGAAAGGCATTTGGCTGTGTGGATCACAACAA
>NW_006399810.1:10892586-10962280 GCF_000299155.1 Elephantulus edwardii | reverse complement strand
TACTTGGACCAGGAGACAGTCATCAGAACATGGTTCAAAATTAGAAGTGTAAACCAGGGATGCATCTTATCTTCATACCTATATGAAGAACAGATCATCCAGGAGGCTGGGCTTTATGAGAAGGAATGTGGTAGTACCAGGATTGGAGGAAGACTAATAAACAACCTGTGTTATGTAGATAACATAAACCCTGCTTGCCGAAATTGAGAAGGGCTTGAATCATTTGCTACAGAGGGTCAAGGACTGCAGTCTTCAATATGGATTGAAGCTCAACATTAAGAAAACAAAAATTCTCACCACTGGGCCAGTTGACAGCATCCTGATAGATAGTGAAGAGATTGAGATTGTTAACAGCTTCAGCTTGCTTGGCTCCACAATCAACAGCCTTGGTACCAGCAGTCAAGAAATCAAAAGATGAATTGCACTGGGGAAATCTGCTGTCAGGGACCCCTCTAGAGTACTGGAGAGCAGCAGTGTCGGTCTAGAGACTAAGATGCGCCTGATCCAGTCCATGGCCTTCACAATTACTTGCTATGCATCAGAAAGCTGGACAGTGACTAAGGATGACAAAAAAACTGATGCCTGTGAGGAGTTGTGCTGAAGAAGAGTACTGAATATACCATGGACTGCTAAGAGAAGAAATGGGTTCATCCTAGAGAGGATGAAACCAGGCTGTTCCTTGGAAGCAAGGATTCTGAGGCTTCATCTCACATACTTAGGGCATTTTGCCAGGAGAAACCAGTCCTTGGAGGACATTATACTTGGAAGGATGGAGGGACAGCACAGGAGAGGAAGACCCTGGATGAGATGGATTGACTCAGTGACTGGGGTAATGGGGATAGGTGTGTCAGAGACAGTGAAATTGGCTGAAAATAGAGCAGGGTTCAGAGCTATTGTGCATAGAGGTCAATGTGAATCGCAGGTGACTCAGTGGCCTGTAACAACAACAGCAACATGCTATATACCTTAGAGGATAGAAATAGTAACTTGAGTAGGATTTTGATAATATGGGATGACAATCTGGTAAGAAAAGCATATGAGAACATAAATGAGTATAATTTTAAAAACTTCACTACTGTCTATTTGATTATGACTCCTGGTGATCCTCTGTCGTGTTCATGAGGCTGTGAATCTTTACAAGAGGAGACTGCCATCTTTGTCTCTCAGAGCCACTGGTGGATTTGAACCACTGACCTTTCTGTTTACAGTCCAACATGTAACATCACACATCACACACTAGGGTTCCTTTAATAAGTGTAAAAACTACTTTTAAAAAAACAACAAAACCCAAAATAAATCATTGCCATCAAGTCAGTACCAGCCCATAGCTGGCCTTCCATTTTGTTTTCATGAGTATAAATTTGCACAGAAGAAGATTGCCCATCTTTGTCCCTCTGAGCCATGGGTGGATCCAAACTGCTAGGGGTATGGTCTTTGGGTTGGTAACACAAGTCCCTTTAGATTTATCTAGTCCCTATCAGAGCTCACTGATAAGTGCACTAGAAGATAAGAAAGGATGTGTCACTAGAAAGAGAAAGTTTTCTACAAGAATCATAGGTGCTATATAGGAAAAGTGACATTGGGTCCTCGGTGGCCTGGATTTGGTTTTTGTTTTTCACTATTCTGGGTGGATCATGCTTCCTTTAATCAAATCTTACCCTAGCTTTGAAAGAATTTTGTTTGTTAAATACTTGAGAACTCAAAAAGGACTTCAAATGCAGATACCCCCTAATTACCTTTCATCTGTTTTAATGAGCTTAATTTACAAAGCCTAAATGGAGTTGACATTTTTCAGCACTTATGGATTATTTGAAGAATGGATTAGGTAGTAATATATCAGAGAGCAGTATGACTTTTGTTCTTTTCAAGAGTCAATTAGATTGAATACTCAGCCAGATCACGTGGGTGAACTGTTAAAATGATTTTTTTTTCACATTAGTTGCAGTGAATAACCATAAACAAAATCTTAGTCTAAACTGCACTGTATTTGTCACTGTGGGGTTATCTTCTGTATAATCTGTGTACTGTAAGAGGTGATTAACAGTGATTGGAGTCCTTTGAGGGTGCAAATGATTAACACACTCACCTACTACTAACCAAAAATGTGGAGGTTCAGATCCCCCCAAAGGGCCTCAGAAAAAGGCCTGGTGATCGATTTCTGAAAGATCAGGTACTGAACAATCCCAGGAGCACAGATGTTTTCTGTCATATTTGGAGTCATCATCAGCTGGTGTTAACTTGGTGTTAACAAGTGCTTTCAGCAGGTTATGGTCCTAGGGTTTTATTATAGCTAAGACCCACTTAGCACTTGGCCTATAATTTCTGTTTCCTCCTGAATACAGCTACTAGTGAAGAACTCAGGAAACTATTCCATAGTCATTTACAAGTTGCCATAGCTCCCCAGGCATGCAGGGTATAAATATCTACAGCATCCTTTGCCTTCAAGGTAGACTTTTGAGGAAGAACACTGATTCCATTGTGAATCTCACACGAAAAAGGGAATTTCAGTCTCCTAAGGACACCAACATGCAGGTATACTTGAAATCTAGTAACTACAGTTTCTTTTTAAATGCACACTGAGGCATTATTTTGACCCAGCAATGGAGGGATCTGCTCCTCATCTAGAAAAGTAGTCCCCTCCCACCATGTTTATGAAAGAGGCACCAAAGAACACGGAGGCCCTGTATTCTCACACGTACTGAGTGGCACTATATTGGCACTGTAGTTGTGCACAGTGCAACTGTGCTGTGCTGAGCTGGTGTTCATCTCTTAATCTCCAGCTAAATACTTGACGCAAAGTAGAGGCTCCATAAGTGTATCAAATAAGGGAGTGGATGACTGGAAAACTGTGTCCTTAGAAAGTGCTAGTAGTAGTCATTTCTAGTATTCAGTAATTTAGCTCTTTAATCAGTCACTTATTCCAGTAGTCTCCACTAGGATTAAGTAGGGATTCTGGGTCATTATTTATTTCTTAGAAGATAAATGTTTCACTTTCACAAAGGTAGGCCAGACGACCGGCACTTTCCTTGTGGTACTTAGAGCCCTTGATTCTACTTACAAACAAAGACCTAGCTGAGGAAGATGATGGCTGAGAAACTAGTCCTGTCTAGAAATAAAACTTCAGCTGACTGCATTGGTTACTACTACCCTGTATTCCAAGCCAGCGATTTTGTCCTTCTTTTCATATTCTGAAATTGAGCTAGTCATACAGTGAGGTCAGAGGTGGGATGTCTGTGGTGAAGTGGCTGATTTTTCTCTCCTCTAGGGAGTTAGTCTGTCCGGCTTCCAGAATAGCATAGATCAGAGCCATGAGCACCATTGCAATGTTGGTACCCAATTGGGCTGCCGTTGGTTTGATTTAGTAAATTCCCATCTCTGCTTTTATACTCAGTGACCTAAAAAAGAAATATTATTCCCCAGTGTGCCTTTGTGATTGTTTGTTTAAATTAAGTTTCATTTGGATTTAATCTTAACCAAATCTTTAGAGAGCCAGGCGGGCTCCCAGTAATGAAGTGTATTTGAGCCAATGGCAGGGGCTGCCCAACTGTACGGATTCCTCTGTAAATGAGTGGGCTTTGTAATGGTACACTTGGGTGGCACAAGCGAGTGCTAGATGATTAGTTTATGGTCTAGATCATTGTATTTTTATTACACTCATAAAATCTGTGTTTCTCCTCATTTTCGTAATGGCTTCAATGAGCTTCTATCCCTTCTAAAGGCACATTAAATTGTTCTGTGATGAAAGTGCCGATATAGTAGAGCTGGTTTTTAAGCTTAAAGTAAGACACATGTTTTGAATTCTCCTCTTATTGTTGGATTCGCACTAAGGAAATGAAAAACATATAGGTTTGGACATGATTCATATTTATTTATGGGCTTTTTCGTATATACTTCACCAGCTTCCATTTAAATTCCAATATAACAGATACACAGTGCAGTATGTTAAGGATATTGACTGTTTCTATTACATGGATTATAAATAAATATGGAAGGAGGAAAATATTGTGTGCATGTTTGATTTTTAAAATGTAATTTAAAAGGGGACATTAATAACATGTACTATGAAGGGAAAACATTTTCTGTTTAGGATATGTAGAATTTTAAATAACAAGATCTTAACTGGATTGTTGCATCTGTCTTTAAAAGAAACAGCAGCTCTTTTACATATTAAATTAGCATCTAAGCACAGTTGCCCATAAAAAATTTTTGTGGAGTCAATGTAACTCATGGTGGGAAAAGCAGAATACTCTTCACTCTGATTTAATATGCTAGTAAAAGTTTATAAATCCCACATTAGTGTACTGTGGTAGAATTAATGGTTTTAGTAATTATACTGTAAGTATTAACACCTAAGTTTATAGCCACAAAATTGTGACTTACATTTGTCAAGAAGTTTGGGATGGAGCGCCCTCTGTGACTCTCAGTCCTTCTACCTAACTATATTGATGTTCAAGTGTTTTCTGAGCCTCTGAGTCCGTTTTCACTGTGGCGATTCTGAACTGATTGGTAAGACAGTTGGAGTTTAATTTGAATAATATTTTCTAAATTCTGGCATAACTAAGGAAAGATCCAGTCACCAGTGTTGCTGTAATACACTTCTTAAAGAAAACTTTTTGGAACAGGCTTCTGATAGTCTAGAAGAATGTTTCTCTAGTCACGCAAAATATAGACAATTCCCCAAAACCAAACACATCAATGGACTTCAGCGCACTTTAAGCATGTCCTTCACCACAGTGACCTGCCCGCTGTAAGGTGACGCCTCTGAGCCTAACATGTATGTTTTGTGTTGAATTACAGAAAATTTCCTTTACAAATCAAGAGTTAGGTAGTCAAACAGCTGAACATGAAACCAAGAAGCTTTTTTAAAGGCCTGAAATGAATGCACTCAATTTTTTCTTTTTTTTTTTTAATATTTCATGGAGGCATGCAAAGTGTGGGTCCACTTTATTCAGAGATTTGGAAGGCAGCTGCAGAGTAAAAGTGTCTAATGAAAATGAAATAAATTTCCTGTGAATGGAATAAATTTTGATTGTGTCTCTGAGTGCAGTAATTACACATGTCACGCAGTAATTAGGCAGTCACACTGTGGCCATGTTGCCTTTCTTTGTCTGCAGATGGTCTGGGAGAGCGGCTGTGTGGTTATTGTCATGCTGACACCCCTCACGGAGAATGGAGTCAAGCAGTGCTACCACTACTGGCCAGATGAAGGCTCCAACCTTTACCACATCTACGAGGTACTTAAATCAAGCATCTGCTTAGAGTGTTGAGTGCAAGTGCATCTCTTACTGTCATATCAGTCACAGTGTTACTTGATACCATTCCGCTCAAAGTGAAGCCTACTTTCAAGTGGCATGAGAACTGCTGGGACACTTGGGCCTTGACTGCAAAGTCTGCAGTAGAATTGTGTGTGCATTTATGTCACCACTGCCAGAAGGAAAACAGCTGAAGCGGGGCTTGTCAGCCCTTTGAAAGAGGTTGGAAGAACAGGCTTGGTGTTAGGAAGTTTAGCACTCTCAGTTATTAGCATAATCAAGGACTAGGGAGATCTGGTGGCCTAGAGGCAAGAAGCTGCACTGTAATCCCAAAGGCATACAGTTTGAAGCCACCAGTTGCTCTGCAGGAGAAGGATGGGCATTATCCTCTTGTGTGATTTACTGCCTCTGAAAACCCACTGGAATGTCAGCTATGAGTCAGTTCCAGATGGACTGTACATCAGGGAGCTCTGCTGGCCTGGTGAGTATGGAGTTAAACTGCTAACCCAAAGGCTGGCAGTTCAAATCCACCAGATGCTCTTCAGGAGAAAGATGGGCAGTCTCAAGCCTCTGAAAACCTGTTGGAGGGTAAGCTGAGAGTCAGGTCTGACACAATGACATATAAAAACAATAGCAATTCACCCAGAGTACCTCAGATAAAAGGCCTGGTAGCCTTCTGAAAAATCAGCCTTTGGAAGCTTTGGAGCCAAGTTCTGCTCTAACACGCATGGTGTCACTGGGAGCTGGCACTGACTTGATTGCTCTGGGTAAACTGGCAGTTGGGGTTAGTTGATTTGTTTTGAAAGCAAGTTTACAAGCATCCAGTACAAACAGAAATTCAAACTCTTAAACCAGCTATATGTAGTTATAAACTGGACACTGGAGTAAATGGTATGTTTTTAATTTTCATTTTTTTATAAATACAAATGCCTAAAGAAAGAGGGAAAAAATGGGGGGGAGGGAACCAAAAACAGCTTTACCTCCCCCCTGCAGTCAAGTGAATCAGGCCCCATAGAACAGGCCTGTGAATAAGTAGGGTCTTTTTTTTTTAAGAACCCTGCTATTATTCTAATTATTTATTGATTTCTTTGGCTGAGCAGTGTGGTCTTTCCACAGCTCTGTTTAGAGTCTTGTGTATGTAGCATTTGACCTTTTTATTTGAGGATAACCTGCTGACAAGCTTATTTCCCTTGTTGAATTTTCTACCCACACGAAGAATGAACTAAATAAACTTGGACGTTTAAACAAGCTCAAGAATGCATCCTTTGCTTCTGTTTTGCATTGAAATTAATCAGAATGTTGAAGATCACAGTAGGAAGCATGTTAGGAGCTTAAAGATTAATCCTAAATCACATAGTTGTGGCTTTTAGGTCACCGCAAATAGCCTTGAACGGGGAAAGTGATTTGGTGGCGCCCATACTAATATACTTCTGTGCTTTTGTGGGTTTGTTTTTTTTCTTAGTTCTAGGTCCAAGTATATGCTACTTTAAATGAAATTTAAGTTAAAGAGAGATTTCAGTATATGTGTAGCAGAACACATAAACTCCTTGGTACTTTTGTTCAAAGCCTCTTGGGTGAAATTAGGAACAACACTAACTAGTGTGGTCATGTGAAAATGGAGCAGGTGTGAGAAGCCAGCAAAGCCAATTGTCCACGCACCTGCAGTAGGGAGTGTGTCCTCTTTGGAATGTTCACCCTTCCTTCCTCAAAAGTTGCTTCCTGCTCAACTTTGCCTTACCCAGGCCATGCCTTTTCCCATTTTCCTTTTTCTCGCCTGACATCGTAGGTTAACCTGGTCTCTGAGCATATCTGGTGTGAGGATTTCCTGGTCAGAAGCTTTTACCTGAAGAATCTTCAAACCAATGAGACTCGGACCGTCACGCAGTTCCATTTCCTCAGTTGGTATGACCAGGGCGTCCCTTCTTCCACGCGGTCACTTCTGGACTTCCGCAGGTATCACCAACTTCCTAATAGCAGGTTACAATGTTTTAGTTTGGGTATTACATTAAAGCATGCACCTTTTAATGCCAGATTTCCTTGTTTCTAAGATGCCACTGATTGTAAAATGTTCCAATCATTTTACAGTTGCTTCTAGAAGAAAGGAAGGGAGGGTTCTATTAGTTTTGAGATGTTTCCTAGTTTTAGAGGTGTTAAAATTTCAAAGAGGAATGGGCATCTTAGAATTATGGAAATACAGTAATTATCTTTGATAAAGTTAATCAACTGATGAACAATGCTAAAGTTTATATTTCATAGGATGTTAATGTGCACTTCTCTGTTGCACGGAATAATGAGATGTAGCAAGTTTACATCCAGATTCTACAGTGGGTCCTTATGGATGAAAGCCTGGCTGTAGTTGGTACATGACAAGTATATCTTTCTATTGCAGGTCTGAAGCTCAGTTGTTTTTTTCTTTATTCAGTCTTTTGTTCATTACTTGAGTAATTTGGTCATCCAATGAACTGTCTTATTTTGACATGTTTTTAATGAATTGTTGAAGTAAATGAAGTGAATTCTAGACTGCCTTGCAGGGAGAAACTGACCTTGAAAAAGGAGCAAAATTTAAGACGGAAGCTTTGACTACACATCAAATTTATAGTAACAATTAACATTTGCTGTTCAATGACGAGCAATGAATAAATAACTAAAAGAAAGTGAAATATTGAGCAACGTCAATGACCAACTTCTAAGTATATGAAGTTTCTCTTAAATTTAACTGGTTGGAAATCTGTCCACTAAGGAACACAGATAAATACTCAAAGTACTAGAGAATAGAGCAAAGTGTATTTGTTAAGCTAGCGTTACTCTATCACAGAACAGCTTGTATATAAGCAGCTATTCTTCCATGAAGCTAGGGTAGCAGGATTCAGAAAGGTTGAAAAGACAAGGATTGTCTTAAAGATTGATGTTTTCGAATTATTTCTGGGTTGCTTGAAATTATGTTACAGATTCTTAAGGTTGTTATGACGCTATTTCTTTTGCCTTTTAGTATACTTTGGAAAGTAAAAGAGAAGTTTGGGTTTGAGTAGTTCTTTGGATCAAGTAGCATGTGAATGGGCTGGAGGAGAGACATGCCTTTGATGTCCCGTGTATGAAGCACACGCAGTGACTGCTGCCCCACTCCGTCACCTCTGAAGGATACAGTGTGCATTGTGGATCCAGAATGCTGAATGCACAGTTAAACAGCTATCACACACAATCCCCTCAAATCATTTTTGATTTATAGACCACTTATATATTTTTTCTATATATACTTTCTTTCAATGTCAACTTATTTCCAAAGACACACTATTTTAAAATCTTACATAGGGTCAATTTCCCAAAATGAAATCTTCCACAACTTACTCATTGCTGGCAAAATGGACATAGCAACATGTTCCTCTTTCTACCCCTGTCTTTTATATGCATTCAATGCATTCATATATATATATGCATATGGGTATAATGATATGTCATATACATATATAGAATCGAATGGATACATAACCAACCCTCTTTGTTTATAAGTCATCATGAAGAAAAAATGGATTCCTCAAGTTCCCTTGCCCCAGAGTCTATGAAGACATGATCTGAGAAGGTTTCTGTTAAAAAGAAAACCACCTCACAGGCGCAGCTTTAAAAGTCTCATGAGGGTGGAAAGCTTCCCTTGCTTTATTTGGTTTTATCAGAGTTTCTGATGAGGTTGCCTTTCATGTGGAAACCGGACAGTGGGTTTAAATGCGCTGTGCTAGACACCCAGTGCTGTTAGGTGACCAGCTGCTCAGAAGCTGTCCAGATGCAGCCATCGAGAAGGTGGGGCCCTTTCTGAAGACACTGGTCCCTTTAATGCCACGGGATTTCTCCTCTGCCTTTGAACAATAGACCAAGGATTCTGGCTCTGGCCTAGTGTGTTAGTCAGGCACTGAGATGTGTAATTAAATATTTCTGGAGCCCAGAGGGAGCACATTTACACTTTAAAGAGAAATTGCTAAGCTAAGAGAAAATTAGCATCACATGTAAGGGCTTTGCTTTTTAAAAAAAAATTATATATCTATCTATATCTATTATTCTCTCTCTTCTTGCTGTGTGCAATGGCATTTACTAACACTGCTCACTGTACAAATGGACCAACCCTTACTTTGCCAGCTAATTAGCGGTGGCCAGTGTCATTTTTGTGATGTTGCAGCTAGTAATATGAGCCCAGTTGCATAGTCACAAAAGTGATCATTGGAAACTGTGACTCTGCTGCAGGGGCAATGTGGGAAACCCCTTTTCTGAGCCTCTAACGACCTCTGACCTTTGCTTGCTGATGATGGGCTGCATGACGATTTCTTTTTCACTCAGTGACCCATGGGTTGGTTTGTATTACTAATCATTCTTTCGTGGTCAATTCCTCCTATTGAAATAGATATAATATTATTTTTTCCCCTTCTTAATGTTTGAGACCTTTTGCTTCCTGGTGATTTGTTCTAACAGAATTAAAAACGAGACAGCTGTGCTTTACTTATCTTTGTCAGTAATCTGTAGTCTCTGTTTTAACTGTATGAAAACTTTGGTTGAATATGTGATGGCTTTGCCTTTTTGTGATGTTTGCAGCTGTAATAATACAAGCATCTGAATGATCTGTAAATAAAATTCTTTAAAATTATAAATGTATATATCTATATAGCATCACATGAGTTTTACCCAACATGTTTCCTTGATTGTTTGCAACTGTTTATAAATAAGTTTAGCGTGGGGCAAGGGCCAAAGTGGGTATGAAAATCACAGTAAGACCTCCCTGTATCCTGCTGAGGCAGCCAGTCACAACATGGTAGAGAAAAAGAATATTTTAAATATGCCATAAAATAAAGACTGGAATTATACAAGCGGGGAAGCAAATTACAACCATGTTAGCTAGTAATTAGCTTTTTAGCAACATTTCTTAGCAAAGGAGTTTATTCTTATCAAGTTTTGTTAAGGGGAGGGGCCGAGTTGACCAGCTATAAATAGGATGCGACTCTTCTACTGATTCTTTTCATTTCTATTTTTCAGAATCAGTACCTTTTAAAGAAGAATAAATATCTAGTGGCTTATTTCCTTTTCAAAACAGTGATCTCTTTTTTTGTGCTTGATCCATCAGAAACAACAACAACAAGAACCCTACCCCGTCCAAGACCTGGCCCTATGCCAGCCTGTGCAGATGTTTAGCTTAGTTTGCAATAGCGCAGAATGGACCATCCTGTAAATATAACAGGCTATTGGAAGTATGGAACTAAAGTGGTCTCCTGATCACATTGTATAACCTCCTTATTAGAAATTGCCTATAAACTCTATTTGATGGCAAAAGGCCATTAAAAGTAATTTGCCTAGACTCTTGAGCTTGTTTGATTTCACATGCATGTATGTACATATGTGTGCTCATGCACACACACACACACACTCTCTCTCTCTCTCCTAGTATTCAACATATGTTTTATCAGAGCATAACCACCCATTGCCTTTACAACCTTCTGAAGAGTAGGAGATTTTAGAAGGAAAAGCGAGTGGCTGTATTTTCCAATCAGTTTTATTCTCAAAGGACCAAGAACTTTTAAAGCATTCTGGTGTGCAAATGCTGTTGATTTTTCTCCACTTCCCCCCACCCCCCAAAAAATTAACATTGCAGCGTACACCAGGAAAAATGGAAAAAGCCCTGACAGGAAAAAAAAAAAACATGACCATTAAGAAACTGGATAACTTGCTTCCCCTGTGTTTCACCACTTTTAAAGCATTTTTATTTGTTCTGTGCACCTTAAAAAGCTACATATTTGCACAGCTTGGAGTTGCCATAGATCACATGTTACAAGGAATAAGTCTTTTAAAATGACCAGTCCACAGGTGTTAATGGATCTTGTCTAGTGCACAGCCCTGCTCCTCCCAGGAACTCTGCTTTATACTATTTGCATTGGAGCACTATGGATGATGCAAACTGTTCAACAGGTTCACTTGCTGGCCAGAAGTTTGAAGATACTGGTCTATGCTAAGGGGACTCTTAACAAAGGCTCAGCAGTCTACTTCTGTAAAGTCAGCCACCAAAAAGCCTACAAGCACAATTCTGCTGTGGTATACATGAGGATTTCATGAGTTAAAGTAGAGAAATAAGGGAGGGAAATCTGATATTTGAGCTTTATGACAAAAATATCTGTTTAACTCATCAGTCATTTCCTACACTCATCTTCTCTCATTGCTACCCATTCCCCCCAACCCACCATTTTATCATGGTACTTGGGGTTTTATAGACAGAGCAACTTGGTGATAGAATCTTTACTTTCAACTGTTTTACTCCTGAGTAGGCAAGCCTTTACAGAGAAAGATAATATTTATTATTTCTGGTCTGAGGGAAGAAATTTCTATATTATTCCTTTTTAAAAAAATTTCTTGACTTATGCTATAGAAATATCTACAACACATCTTAGAACAACTTATCACACACAGATTCTCCTTCTAGTCAACCCAGATTCTGACTTCCATTTTCTTTATTCAAGAATATTTTACTGATAAATTGGATGCACTTTGTAAAAACATTTAGTTGTTTCACTGAATTACAAATCTGTGATGAATCATAATCAACCACCTATTTTGAGGGATTGGTTACAAAATCTGAAAGATAAGTTTATTGGTAATTTTTTATGCCTCTCTGAAATACACTCAGAATTGAAAAAGATTTCTAAAATTAAGAAGATTTAACTTGGTTGTGATTTCTCTCTAATTTAAATATTCTTCAAAAAACGTGACAGATTAAACATATACTCTGTAAGAAGGATCTTTAAGATGCTGTGTTTTGACGATATAGTAATACTATATTCTAGCATAATGTTTAGACTATGAGAAATTTTAACAGAAATTACAAAACTTACAAATTTCAGTGGCAAATATAGACATTCATGATACAACAAAGAGTCAGGTAAATGAACCAAAAAAATGCAGAAGAATTAGGAAAAGGGAAAGAGAGAAGGGAAATTAAGGGAAAAAAAGAATTGGAGTGGGGTGGGTAAGATCCATTGACCAATGTTTTGAATTTATACTTGGTAAAATAAAATGAGAGAAAACATCTTTGTGAAAGTGTAAAAATTGTTTTAAAAGCATTTAATAATTTAATGTTGAAAAGGAAAGGACGTACTTGAAAATATATATGTAATTTGAATTTTCTTTGTCAGAAAGTCTATTGTGAAGTCATTTTAAGGATAAGAACTTTTACCTTCAGTTCACTAGTTATTTTGGATATCATAGAATCATAGAACATAACAATCATTTCTATGTCTCTTTTTGTTTCAGAAAAGTTAACAAGTGCTACAGGGGCCGTTCTTGTCCAATAATTGTTCATTGCAGGCAAGTACACCTTTTAACATGGATTAAGAAGATGTTGCTACCTCAAAATAAAAAGTATACAAATGAAATATAGAAGTTGAACTTTCTAATTGTGTCATAAATATGTATAAGTGTTGGCCTCGTCTGTAGGCAGCTGTCATGCAAACCCAAGGGCAGGACCTCTCTGCCAGTTGGAATCCACCAATGATAGTTGGAGAAAGATGGGCTTTTCCCCTCTAGAAGTTTACAACCTAGGAAACTCATAGGAGGGTCAGCTGTGAGTCACAACTCAATGGCTGGCAATGAAGTTGAGTTTTTTAATTTCTAAAAGAAATCAAAGACATGGCCTTTCATTTATTTCCTTACATTTGTAAAATAAATTATTCATGGTCTGTTTTCTTTCTGGAAAACCACTGTGGTGGTTAATCTATTGCCTAACATTCAAGATGTACCACCATATTTTCTTCTTGAAGCTGCATGATGCCACGACACTAAAATGGTCAAAATAGTGGTTTTGATATGCTTTCTCAGTCACCCTGTGCAGACCATGAGGAAAGCTTGCAAGGAATAATTTATGAACAGGTACGAGCTCTATATTACATTAAGGGACACCTTCCTGTTTATTATGTAGATCTATCCCTGCAGCCACAAAGGCAAGGCTACTATCCTCAAATAGGTTAAAGTCACTTTGATTAGCCCCATTCAAAGAAAGCTACATCTGATGACACTCTTCTACTTGATTCAATGCTCCACTATTTTTTAAAAAACCATGTCTTCAATTTTTCTGCTTGGGATCCAAAGTGATCTGTGCCCTGAGTTGATACACCAAGTCATCACTACAGTCAGGAAATTCTCTCTCTCTCTCTCTCTCTCTGTGTGTGTGTGTGTGTGTGTTTGAAAGAAAGAGTGCACACATAAGGCTCAAGTGTTTTGGTTCACCAGAATTCAAAATACTGAACTGTTCATTTTTTTACTTGTAAATATAGGTGAAGCTACAATTAATTGGAAACTTTTTGTATTATATGTAGTATGTCTTAAAAGTGAATGTGTATTAGGTAAGGAAGAGAAGGAAGAAAACATTCAACATCGGAAACCATTAACTGTAACCACTTGCAATAATGAGAATTAAATGGTGGACCAGCTTTGCTGTTATTTTTTTTTTAATGTCATGAGAACATATGTAGATTATGAAAATACAACTTGTGAAATATTTATGTGCCCAAACTGCAGCTTTTTTCACCATTTATTTCTGGAAACATGTGACAGCTAAGTTCAGTGATTCTTTAATCTAAAACAACCTATTGTCTTACACATGATTTCTCAGAATTAACAGTAAGTCAACATGCAGATCAGACTCTGAAAGCAAAATGATTTGGCATTTGGTCCCATAAGTATTGCAGTCCTGAGGTGGAAAGTTTTTTGCCTTGAAGTTACAGTTTATTTAGCCAAGACTATAAAGAATGTGGGGGTGGGGGAAAGTCCTGTTTCATTTAAAGAGGATTTCTCAAACTCTTACAACTCAGTGGCAGGCTTCAAGAGGAAGAAAATGGCTGCCCAGTCTTTATTTTCAAGAAATAAAGAAAGTTGGTGCTTGGTGCAAATTTCTTACAGAAAATCCATCATTTTTCCCACATTGGCTACTGTTGATATACAATTCAAAACTTTTTTTTTTTTTTTACAGCTTCAGTCCAGATGGTAAATATTCCAACTAACTATAGCTGGTGGGAATGAAAAAGAAATGAAACAGGGGTGCATCTTTAAGGCAACAAATGATAAGTGTACTTCTGCCTCTGAGAAAGAGTGACATGCGTTAGGGAGGGGGCGGCACAGCACAGGACTGAGCCCCAGCCCAAAGCCAACAAAGGCAGAGCAGCCCAGGCCCCTTCTTTTTAGCTCAGTGGATTATCCATCCAGTTACCATATAGAAAGTATGTCTACATTTTAAATGCAAATGCCATCAACTCTCAAAATAGTCAAACATTTCTGTGTTTCTATTTTTGCTGGCAAAACTTACCACATCTTTGGCCAAAGAGGGAAAAAGAATAAGAAATAAATTTAGCCACGCACAGTAGTTAATCCTTTGAGAGTGCGCTAGGATGGATGAAGGCTTTTTGTTTGGCTTTTCTTCCCCCCCCCCATGGCTCCCTTCCTTTCTTCTCATACCCCCTCCCAGCCCTGTGATGTGTCCCCACCCCACTTCCTTCCTCTCTTTCCAATCCACAACCTTCCTCTCCTCAGCTGGCCTCACTTAAGAGAGAGTGAAGTGGATTGTTGCTAGCTGTTTTGTGTGTTTCCTTTGACTCTGTGTGGATGGCATTTTCATTTTCTCTCCTTCTGTTGACAGTGATGGTGCAGGAAGAAGCGGCACCTACGTGCTGATTGACATGGTTCTCAATAAGATGGCCAAAGGTGAGATTCAAAAGCCCTGCTTGCTTTGTTGTGGCTGAGATATGTGATGGCGTTGCTATGGCAACATAGGGTGTAATATTCACAGAAGGCCTTCAGAAAAAAAAATTAGAGGATTGTTGTCCCTCTCCTGAATCACATTAAAGTTATTTGCTGCCAACACATCTCCCAGGTTCATCCTTTGTTATCAGGCTCTACTCAGCACGTCACACTGTGCTGAGCACATAGTAGGTGCATGATAAATATTTATTGAATGCATTATGATATGAATATCAGTATTGTGAAGAATGCAGCCTTTGGATTTTTGAATGTGATACTAGCATGTAATATCATAAAGTATTTTTTATAACATATCACTGGTTGTATTTGCAGGATACTGTTTAGGTTAGGGGTTAGATTATATCAGAGATGGTGAGGATGGCATAGGATAGGACAGAGTTCAAATCTGTTGTTCAGAGGGTCACTATGAGTCATACGTAGTGGGACATAATGACACAATGTTTAGGTTATAAGGGAAACCTAGTGGTGAGGGGGTTAAGCATTCAGCTGCTAACCAAAAGGTGAGCAGTTCGCAACCACCCCCAGTCGGGACAGTTATGCATTGTCCCATAGAGTCACGGCAGCAGTGAAGCTTCATATTGCATTCTTACCAATCATCTGATACTGCCAACAATTATCATCAAATACAAATAACTTTCTTTCAGTCCAGCCTTACAAACTTTCCTGTTGCTGTTTACAACTTGTTATCTAAGTGACTCTCTTTACACTTTGAAGGAAGTATGTTTTGGTAGCCTTAAAAAGTACACTAGAGCTTTTTTTTTTTTTTTTTATACCTCAAATTTCAACTTTATTTTTTTTTCTTTCTATAATTATATTTTATTAGAGCTTTTTTTTTAACCTATAAATATAGGTAAAATCTCTTAATTTCCTGCCAAAGATAATGAATGCATAGATCTTAGACTCCATGTGTTATAGTATTAGGAGGAGTTTTAGAAACCACACAAGCCAATAGCTCATGTGAAGGACAGAGCTAAGAGTTGGTCCCAGTTATGGGTCATTCTGACTCCGTGGAACACAGTAACCCCCTACACACACACACACACACACACAATGTAATGCAGACTTACACCTTCAAAAGCATATGGGGCAGTCACACATTTTATATCTTTCACTCAACAACAGAAGACAGCAAATACAGAAAATTAGTTTTTATACATTTTCACGCAAATTCTCAAGTGGTGCTTTTTTCCCTTCTACTATTTTTTCTCTGATAATTAATATACTACCACCTCCTTAGCCCAAGGATAGAGATGGACAAAGGTTAAAATAATAGCCCATAATTTTACATCAGTACAGCAAAGCTTAAGTAAATTAGCTGAAGGTCTACAATTATTTAGTTACTAGAACTCAAGTCTATTGTTATTTCTAGTGTTATTTCTCTCCGTGTCTCATTTGCTGCTGGGGAGAGCATGAAAGAAAAATTTTGTAATTGGGTTTTGTACCACCAGATATTATTTTGGGCAGTTTGAATTAGTTTAATGCTAGAGATGTGAAAACAGAGTAAAAAAAAAAACCACAAAAATGAGAATGCTCTAACAGTGCTTTTAATGAGGATTTTTGTTTTACAGTGTAGAATAGTCATAACTTTTGTCGTTATAACCATGGTTTTTTCCCTTGTTCGTCAGTGCTGTTGTGTTTTCTCATATATATCTTTTCATTTGCAAATTTGACATGATCAATGAGATTTGTATTCTCTACTCCTTCCTTTTCTACCTCTTGTGCACATAAATATTTTCCCTCTATTGAACCCCCAAACTTCCAGAATAACACAGATCCCCCCCCCACTTAAATGTTTCTGGACATGCATGTGGCACAATGCACTACTGGCTGCACACTTATTTCAAATGGAGATTAGAGCTTACAAGTGAAAGGAATAAGCAGTAGGTGAAAGTGATGCTTCTGTTTTCTCAGGATTTGGATTATTTTGGCTTCCAAGATGAAGAACTACAACGTGGATTTCAAGCATTTGCAAGTTGGTTCTCTAGCCAAGTAAATGCAAAGTATGCTCCAGTTTAGGGCTTTCAGCCACTTAAGGAAGGGTTGACTTTATTGTTTGAGCGCTAAGGAAAGCCATTTATCGCCTCCATTGTACCATGTAATGTCAAATTCCATTTCAAGTGTGGGCCAGGCGTTAAACAATGCGAGGCCAGTCATGTGAAACTGGCCCAAGAAGGGAGTCACGGGGTTTTTCTTAAGATTGGTCACCCCCCATTTTGCTCTTGACCTGCTCCCCTCTGGTGATGTGGTGTGCAGTGGGAAATCCCTTGACCTGAAGCCTGGGCCCAGGGTTTCGTGCAAGATCAAAGGGCAGATCGGGCATCTCCGCCTGGCCGAGGTGGGCCTTTCCCAGGCCACCACACTGTGAGGCAGCCAGGGGTTTTGTTCTGGCAGGAACCAGGGCCTGGCCTGTGAGGCCTGGGCTCTCTTTGTCTGGCCTGAGAAGTTGGAGGCCCAGGTTGCCGATCCAGTGTTCATCAAATGATCAAAGGCCCAAAGGCCTGGACATGAAACCTTTCTTCCCATTTCCTTTTCTAAAAAAAAAAAAAAGAATGAATTGCACGAGGACCAAAGAATGCCATTTCCAAAGCTTTTATGTGCTGTGCCTGGCCTGTCGGAGCCCTTCAGTTCTCAACGCAAGGACCAAGTGCACTTCCAGGAGGGGCCAGCTGCAGCCGCAGAGGCAACCCTGCACTGCTTTCAGAAAGGCTTTTAAGGATTAAGGTCTTTGCTCCTATTTTAAGAGCTTTTAGGAATAAACCTAGAATAATTTAAGTTCTTTTTCCACCATCTAGTTTATTAGCAAGGGGGACAACAATGCATTTTTAAATCAAAGTAAATAGGCCTCTTGCAGTGGGAAAGTTGGTATCAGTAGGAAAAATGCTTTTGCTCTTTCATCGTTTCTGTTGCAGTGGCTACGTCTCTCAGGAAGAATTAATATTTTCCATCAGTATTCTCTTTGAGGGCAGAGTGTCCCTTTCTCAGGGAAGAAGTTTGTTCCAGTTGGTCAGACCTAGTTTTCTTAGTCAAGATGCTGTCAGAGATTGTGTTTTGTTTTCCCTCCATGGCATCTCTTGACCTAGCATTTATTTCTGTTACATAATCACTTTTGGAAGGAATGGGGAACTGTGGGGAGCTCTGGTGGCGTAGTCCATGCGGAGTTACACTCCTAACCCAAAGGCCTCACTTCGCATCTACCAGCTGCTCTGCAGGAGAAGGCTGAGCAATCTCCTCCTGTGGGGTTTACAGCCTCAGAAAACCCAATGGTGTGCCAGCCGTGAGAGGGTTCTGATTGAAAGGCAATGAGTTTGAGTTGTTTGGAGAACTGTGGGCCACTGGTGGAACTTCCCAAAGAAAATGCTTGCTGGTGTCTGCAGTGGTCAGACTCAGAAGCCAGGTGGTATCCTTCCTCCCCAGGGGGCAGTCATGGAAACCCACTTGTTGAGTGTTGAGAAAAGCTCACATGTTCATCAGAGGATTCCCGTATGTGGATAGGATTGAGGATGTCTTTCCCCCTACATGCTTCTTCCAAAGTAGGGTTTGGACTAAGCAGTTTCTGGTCTCTGGGTTGCTCTTGTCATTCAAAACACCCTAGAGATCTCTCTCCTTTTTTTTTTTTTTTTTGTAAGAAAGGCCCTCTTTGTCTGGCAGGGTGATCAGAGCAGCAGTTTCGTTTTGCAGAGCCAGTCTTCTGCTATTGTTTATGCTCCTAGCTGCCTGGTAAGTGTGTGCTAACCTAGGACACCTTCTTAAATGGTAGAATTACATGAATGTAGATGGACAGTGAACTGCTCCCTGACTGTGCGGTCAGCACCAGAGCGCCATCCCCAGCAGTTCAGCCTGTTTTGCTATCTCCAGTGTGTTCTTCAGGGAACTCTGGTGACCGAAGGAGTTGTGCTGTCAACTCAAGGTGGGCAATTCTAATCCACCCACTGCTCCTGGGGAGAAGAGCAGTCCTTGTTCTCCTGTGCGACTTTCTGCCTCTGAAAACCTGCTGGACGATCTGTTATGAGCTGGTTTTGACTTGAAGAGTGTGTTGTGTAAAATACACTTGACTTTGCTTGTGTGTTGCTTTTTCTTGCTGTCTGAGGGCCTGTTTTGCTGGAGATCTGGTGTGACTGTAGGGAGTTGTGAGGCTAACTCAAAGACACCGTCTCTGGCTGTTTACATCCACCAGCGGCTCCGAGGGAGAAAGATGGAGTCTCCTTCCACACGGTTTCTAGCCTCCCGGAACCCCTGCATGGGGTCAGCTATGAGAGGGTTTGGTCTTGACAGTAGTGAGTAGAGTTGCTGTTTGCCACTGCACTGAATGCTGCACTTGAATTTTGTTCTGTGATTTCATGCAGAGCCATAGCCCAAAGGAATTGATGTTATTGGTGGTAACGTCTTAAGGCCACGTTCCACTGACTCTGTTCACCATTTTTTCCGACTCTCTGTTTTCATCCTTTCTTTGTGGCTTCTCTTTTGCCTTTTCTGGGTCAGAGAAAGGCGAGAGCACCAAAAGGAATATCCATGCCCACGTCATAGGTGAGATGTGAGGATGAAATGAGTGTGCATGGAAAAGGCCTCGCTCGAACCTGGCCTAGAGTAGCTGCTGAGAGAGCAGGGCCCTTCTCTTTATGTCACATCCATGTTTTATTTGCTTTGTTCACAGCTGAGTGGCAAGGGCATGACTTTTATGGTCTGATTTTGCAACTCATTCATAACATCATTTGAGAGTTTAACATCATTTCTGAGTTTTAAAAGACCACTGCTCTAACTGGGCATCTCTGGAGAGGTCTTATAATAGAGAAGCTTATGAGAAACCTTCCATTTCCTGGTAACACAACTGCAAATACATTACATACCTGACTGGACATCCCAGATGAGAGCTTTAGAACCAACCTGTGTGCCTGGACTGCACCGAGGCACAGTCAGTGAAAGGCCGGTGTATATTAGTACGGGCGGCCCCTGGATTAGGAACAAGCTCACATTTATCGTTAGGTCACATTCTTACATACATTAAAACAGTTCATATCTAATACAAGTTAGTCAAGTAGTTTTCTCAGTATAGAATAGTGTGCCTTTCTATATATAAAACATTAGAGAAACATTTTCAGATACACTGAAACATTTAACATAATAAAATATAATAATGAATTTTTATGTGTCTTGTGAATACATGGATTTTGATATAATAGAATTTGAAGGCTTGGTTCATGCCTTTTACAAGTTGGTTTTTTATAAGGTGGATAGTCACAGGGATGGCTTATACTGCATGACATTTGACAGTATTATAAGTAATGCTGGGTTTATTCCTTACAATGGGTTAGGTGTCAACTTTTAATAGCAGGTCAAAGTAGATCGTAGACTGCCTTTCAGAACCAAGGAAGTTTAAAATGCAGGGAAGAAGGTAAGCCAGCCTAAATGAGCCTTACTGCCCGTTCATGTATGTTCTTTTACAACAGGTGTCAAAATACCTTTCTAAAGGCCATCAAGCTGCTCACTGAATTTTTAGAACCAGTATCCCTGTAGAGCCACATGTGACAGTTTATGGAGAATTTGAAATACAGCTCCTCATTCACGTACAGAGTATCAAGCACACAGTGTGACATGCGATGTTCCCATTGGAGCTGCTCTTGGGTGGCACAGTGCCAGAGAGTGCCATTCAGGGTGGGCATCAGATACTGTCCACTCTTCCACATTTTCCTCATCACTCTGGGCCAGCTGCCATAATCTCTATCCTGTGCTGCCATAGTATCCTTGAGACTGGTTTCCCTGCTCTTGCTCTTACAAGCCTGTTCTAAGTGTGATGTTTAAAAACGTGAACATTTTAGCAGGCCTGCTTTGCTCTTGGGATAAATCCAAACCCCTAAGCACAGCTAGCTGACTCTTGCTCATTTCTACAGTCTCCCTCGAGACACCAGGCACACCTTAACAAAGTGTTCCTTCTGCCTGTCTTTTTCTTGTTGTTTTTATGTACCATCAAGTTGGAACCAGGTTTTCAGAGGTTGTTTAATTGCATAGCAGGAGATTGCCCATCTCTCTCCTGTGGAGTAACTGGTAGATTTGAACCACAAGCCTTCAGGTTGCTAGCGCAGCTCCTTGCCTCTAGGCTAGTGCTCAGTAAATATCTGTGGATTTCAGTTGCCTCTTTTCTTTCTTTTTTTTTTTTTTCTCAAGGAGATGCAAAGTACTGGAGCAATAGTTTATTTTGTACATTTTACACTCTGTACAGGGAGAGAGCTGATCCAGAGAAACTCAGTGGGTGCCTAGTTTCACCTAACTAGTAAGAACTGGATTTGGAACCCTAGTCTTTCCTCACTTAAAAACCATCCAAGAGACTGAGGTAGTAATTGACCATGAAAGGCAGTGGGACCATCAGGGACCAAGGAACAGAAGCTTCTGGGCATGTTTTCAAGGGAGTGACATTGTCTGTAGGGAGTTGCACAGCTAACCTAAAAGTTGAGCCTCTCTGGTAGTTTGAATCCACAAAATTTCTCAGAAGAAAAATGGACAATCTCTTCTTGTGAGATTTGGAAATCCAATGGAGAGTCAGGAGTAAGTTACAATTCAACAGCAATGAAAAGATTACGTGAAACAGATGAGTTGGAAGGAAGAATTGGCTCAGGACTGTAGGAAAAACTGAAGAAGAGTTCATTGAGATTAAATTATGGAGGGACTTGAATTTGTAATTTTGTGTTTGGATTTGTGATCAGATTTGGCTTTGTCTTATAGGCAGTGTAGACTCATTAGAGAAGACATTGGGGAAGTGATAACACCCAGTGATATAGCAGCAGGGTTAACTTGGTAGTGTAGAAAATGGCTTAGAAAGTAAAGGAGCTAAACTCAGGGAGACATGGTACCACCTTAGGGGTGTGCATGAGAGGGAAGGCCTGACCCCACTTGTGTGGATACACGTACAAAGGTGAACCCTGGAGGAGTTTGCTTCTCAAGTGAACAAAACTTATCCAGTGGCTTGAACACAGAAAGTAAAGTATGCTGAAGTGGGAAATCTCACACTTTCATTCTGCCAAAACATAAAGTACCAGCCAAAAATTATTTTCACAGCTATGCTTGGCCTCAGCATGTCTACATGGTGATAATGCCTTGTCGCCTATCTGAAATTTCTGCCTGGGGAGAAAAAATTGTCCAGGACAGGATATTGGAAAAAAGAAGAAAGATGAAAAAGGAATCTTTGCTGTGTGTTTTATTTTAGGTGGAGAAATAGAATTTTGTCTCACACACACACACACACACACACACACGTATATTTATTCCATGAAGTAACAGTGTCATGTTTATTCCCATATCAGCTTGTTTATTTTTAGCATATTTCCTTCCCTTGAGCATTAGAAAGTAATGACAGGCGTGTGGAGCTTGAAATGTCACTGTCCTGGTTTATAAACCATCTTGGGAAGCGTGTAGCAGAGGGTGCCTGGCAGGTGAAGTGCTCTTGTGCAGTGTCACGTAATAGCTGCAGTGGCTTCTGGAGAGGAGGGAGGCCTGCTGACGTGTGGGCCACTGTGTCGGGAGATGGCTCCTCACACACACCATCATCACTGGGAAGTCAGTTACTTAAATGGAGAGAAGCCACTTCTCGGCAAATGTAGCCAATGATTGCCATGTGGTTGGGCTCATGAATGGGTCACTGTCCTGTTGGAGTGCTCGGTCATCAGTGTCCTAATGCTGTCAGCATGGGAACCCTCAGGAACACACCAGTGTTTCTCTGGGAAGTCAGGAGGTGAAAGCTGGTTGTGAGCCCCAACCTCTCAAACCTCTTCTAGAATGCTCCCTCATGTATATCTCATCTACATTTGTTTCTCAGTAAGACTCAACATCCAGATTTATTTCTTCCCTCTGTAGGGAGTTGTGGTTCAAATCTGAGAGAAAAAGATGAGCAGTCTCCTCTCATGCAGTTTACAACCCCTAAAACCCATCAGGGGAGCTCTGGTGACCCAGTGGAGAAGCTGCGCTGCCATCTCAAAGGCATGCAGTTCAAATCCACCAGTGGCTCCACCGAAGAAGGATGAGCATTCTCCTCCCATATAATTTACTGTGTCTGAAAACCCACTAAAGGGTCAGCTATATCTCTTCTGACTTGATGGCACATAATAAGAACCCCATGGAAGGTCAACCATGAGTCGATTCCAAGTCACTAGGAGTGAGCTTTGAGTTTTCCCTTGAAGAGCACCGCCTCGGCCTCTGCTGGCCTTGTGCTCTGGTTGCTACCTCACATGATTGTGGAATGGCATTCCTGCCGGCTCCCGCACCTCCTGCAGGTACAGTGCCTCTGTCTTCACAGGGTCCTGTCCATTCACGTAATGACAGCAGGAGCCCATCCTCCTGCCCCCTCCACCTCTCATGTACAGGCTCTGCATAGACAGCAGGGTGTCCCTGACCTGGCACGTTCAGCAGGACTGAGCTGCTTGTGTTTGTGGCCCTTTTCTGCTTTAGTGAAACATGTCCGGTGCTGGCAGCTAATTATCTTCTCTCTTGAACTCTGGCGGCTTAGAAACAGCACTGCAACCCCAAAGACATGCAGTTCTAAGCCACCAGGTACAGTGCAGGAGAAGGAAGGTGATTTACTGCCTCTGAAAAACCAGCTGGAGGGTCACCTATGGGTCAGATCTGGCGCGATTGCATGTAGCAACAAGACACGAGAGCTCTCAATGGATGTATTGTTACAGCTTCTTTTCCAAACCCATGACTGCCAGGACAAGTTCCCCCACTCATTTCACCTGGAGGAAAGCAACAGAGCAGTGACTCTGCTCCAGGACTGTTTCAGAGCTTGTGCTAAGTGCTTGTCCTTGAGTTCTGGCACTGTAGAAGTTTAGAGCTAGTGGAACTCAGGCTAACTGGAACAGATCACAGCTATAAAAGGGAACTACAGAGGTGTCCCTTGATTCTCTGCACTGGGTGAGAGAACTGGAGACACATTCCTCACCCAGTCTCCCTTCACCCTTTCCTGCTTCTTTGGCGCCTTTTGTGCTGTTGTGGCCTGACACATCTCTGCTCTTCTTTCATCCTTGAACAGTCTTGTCTGATTTCTTTTAGTTGTTTGCATTATATGTGGTTTGTTTATCATTTGATGATTTTTTTATACTTTTGTCCTTAAGGTACCAACCCATTATGTTTCCTCATCTTCAAGTCTTCTCTTTCCTTTTCTCTCTGCTTACCTACCCTAGACCCTTTCCTTTGGGGATTTATCTCACGCAGCCCCTGTTGGCACTATGTGCAGTCCTTTCTGCTGCTGGGCTGGTCCACTTGTAATCCTGGAGGAGTGAAGGGTCTTCTCCATCAACCTGAGCACTTTCAGGGGCAACTTCCAGAGACAGTTGCCAAGGATTTATCTCACCCGCTAGGCCTGAGTGTGTTTTCTTCCCCTGAAGGTGAGAAATTTTCACTGAGGAAACAGATTCTGCAGCTTCTATATATTCCCTGTCCAGTTCCTGGTGGCATACACGCCATTCTGGCTACTCGGTAGTGGCGATTTGCACACTATGGGAGTAGGATTCTGAGGGCTTCTGCTACAAAGATCGCTGTACCCATGGATGTCACCACTGGGAGAAGAACAGTCATCACAGCTGTCATATCTTTTTTTCTTAACATATTTTTATTGTTTGCATGCAGTCATTCATATACATTGTGTTTTCGGCATGCACATTATCTTTGTTCAAGCTTCCATTTCCATTATATTTTGTTCATGCATTATGACAGATGGTGAAGAGATTGAGATTGTTAACAGCTTTACTTTGCTTGGCTCCACAATGAATACTCTTGGGATCAGAAGCCAGGAAATGAAAAGATTAATTGCTTTGGGAAAGTCAGAGACCTCTCCAAGGTACTGAAGAGCACAATATCAGTCTGGAGACTAAGGTGTGCCTGATCCAGGCCATGGTCTTCACAATTATTTGCTATGTGTCAGAGAACTCGACAGTGACTAGGGATGACAGAAAGAGAATTGAGCCTTTGAGCTGTGGTGCTGGAGAAGACTATTGAATACACCAGAGACTGCTAGGAAAACAAACAGGTTTGTCCTGGAGAGTGTGAAACTGGGCTGGTCCTTGCATGCAATGCTTTGGGCGTGTTGCAAGGATGGACTAGTAGTCCTTGGAGAGAAACAGCGTGCTGGGAAGGGTGGAGGGAAAGCGTAGGAGAGGAAGACCCTGCACGAGATGGATTGACTCAGTGACTGGGGTAATGAGGGTAGGTGTGTCAGAGACAATAAGGTTAGCACAGGATAGAGCAGGTTTCAGGGCTATTATACTTAGGGTAACTATGAGTCACAGGTGGATTCAATGGCAAATAACAACAACAACATATTCTGGGGTTCTTTCCCACGTTACAGTCATCTTACCAAGAATTATATTCATGAAAGGATGTAAGCCAGCTCTTCATGCCTCATTTCAGATAGCCAATTTCCCATTTGCCCATCTGTCAAACCAGTACCATAGGGAACAAGCATGTCACTTTTGCTGAAGAATCTTCTATTTAGCTTGAAAACTTTAAACATCTGCATCCACAAGCAAAGTCCAGCCCAGAGTAAGCCATGAGATTGCGGCAATCAATACAAGCTCGTAACAAATCCTCATCTCTTCATCTGGTTGGGTCCTGGTCAACTCATATCAGCTCTTTGTGGCTAAGTCTAATAATCTTATAGAATTCTCTCAGTATTCAAATCAACCTATTTTAGATGGAAGATATGTGTGACCAATGCTGATAGTCACAACTCAGTACCACGAACCCAGTTCCCTTTTAGGCCTCTCCAATGTTTTTGTTATTGCTTTTTGAAAACAACAACAACACAACTGTTTATAAAGTCTGATGATGAAAAGAGAGCTTGACCCAAGTCAGGAGAACTGGATATTAGAGGTTCGGCTGCCAGCTGGGCAACCTGAAGGCTGACTATAAGAATCCCCCAGCCTTCTGAGGGTGGGGACTTGCTCTGCATTTATCTGTGAAATTAGACCTGGAATCAGAAAGGCTGAGGGGCAACTGCCAGACGTTGGAGGAAGGAAAGATGGGACTAGAGATTTTATTACTCAAGTTTATGAGTCAGTTCCAATAAAATGTCCTGAAGGTTTGCTGTGTCTTGGTTTTAAACATAGAGGCTGGACTTTTTAGAACACTGTATTAGTTTCCTGGGGCAGCTGTAACACAGTACCATCGAGTAAGTGGCTTAAAACAGGAAATAATTTTTATCCCTTTTCAGTGCCAGAAGTTGAAACTTGTCTGCAGAGCGATGTTCCCTCCAAATAGTTTAGGAAAAGTTCCTTCCTTGGTGCTTCCCTTGGCTTGTAGCAGGCTTATCCCAGTTCCTAACACTATCTTTACATGGCTGTCTTCCTGTCTACATTTCTGTCTTATTTTTTTAAAAAAATAAGTCTTCTTGTATTGAACTTATCATCTACCTTTTCATTTCTAAACTCATGTAAAAGAATTGCCTCTACCCAAAGACCCGACTGCCCTAGGGTCAAGTCTATTCCAGTCATGACCACCCTGTAGGATAGCGTAGGACTGCTCCTTGGGCTCCCAAGGCTATAAATCTCTCTCTGTGTGTGCACACACGCTATACGCATGGATTTCACCTGATGGCATACAAAGGAATCAAATAGAATACATTTGTGAAAAGACTCAGTGGAAAAGCTCAATATCAGCAGTGAAAACCGTCCAGATGCTAATTGTGGAACAGACCACCAACTACTCATATGCAAGTTCAAGCTGAAGTTGAGTAAAATTAAATCAACTCCACGGGAACGAAAATTTGACCTTGAGTCTGTCCCACTCGAATTTCAGAACCATCTCAGGAACAGGTTTGAGGCCTTGAGCACCAATGAGCATAGACCAAATGAGCTCTGGGAGGATATCAAGAAAATAGTCCATGAGGAAACAAAAGATCATTATAAAGGCTGAAAAAGAAGACCAAGATGAATGTTAGATGAAACTCTGAGTATTGCATTAGAGCACCGAGAAGCCAAAGGTAAAGGAAGAAACCAAAAAATCAAAGAGCTGAACAGAAAATTTCAAAAGGCATCCTGGGATGACAAAGCAAGATACTATAATGAAATGCACAGAGAGCTGGAGTCAGAAAATCAAAAGGGCCAAACTTGCTCAGCATTTCTTAAGCTGAAGGAGCTGAAAAACAAATTCAAGCCACAGATGCCAATACTTGAGGACAGTTTGGGTAGAATGTGAAATGATCCAGGAAATATCAAGAGAAGATGGAAGGAGTACATAGAGTCACTGTAGTAGAAGGAATTGGCTGACACAGGAATTTCATGAAATAACATATGAGCAAGAGCCTAGGGTGATTAAGGAGGAAGTTCAAATTGCTCTGAAGGAATTGGAAAAAAAATCAAGGCTCCAGGAGTTGATGGCATACCAATTGACATATTTCAACAAACAGACACTACTCTGGATGTACTCACTAAGTTGTTCCAAGAAATCTGGAGGACAGCCACCTGGCTGATTGACTGGAAAAGATTGATATTTGTTCCCATTCCAAAGAAAGGTGACGCAACAGAGTGTGGAAATTATCAAACAATATCATTAATATCACATGCGAGCAAGATTCTGCTGAAAATTATCCAAAAAGGTTTGGAACAATATGTCAACAGAGAACTGCCAGATGTGCAGGCTGGATTTAGAAGAGTTCGTGATACTAGGGATATTATGGCTAATGTAAGATGGATCTTGGCAGAAAGCAGAGACTACCAGAAGAATGTCTATCTGTGCTTCATTGACTATGCAAAGGCTTTTGACTGTGTGGATCACAACAGGCTATGGCTGACTCTGAGAAGAATAGGAATCCCAGAACATTTGATTGTGCTAATGGGAAACCTATACTTGGACCAAGAGGCAGTCGTCAGAACAGAGCAGGGAGACACTACATGGTTCAAAATCAAGAAGGGGGTCCATCAGGGATGTATTCTGTCTCCATATCTTTTCAATCTGTATGCAGAACATATCATCTGAGATGCTGGGCTGTATGAGGAGGAATGTGGCATCAGCATTGGTGGAAGAATCATTAACAACCTGCATTATGCAGATGACACAACCCTGCTTGCTGAAACTGAGGAAGACCTCAAGAGCTTGCTGCAGAAGGTCAAGGAATGTAGTCTTCAATATAGATTGAAGCTCATCATCAAGAAAACAAAGATTCTCACCACTGGACCAATTGGCAGCATCAGTACAGATGGTGAAGAGATTGAGATAGTTAACAGTTTTAGTTTACTTGGCTCCACAGTTAACACTCTTGGTAACAGCAGCCAGGAAATCAGGAGACGAATTGCATTGGGAAAGTCAGCTGTGAGGGACCTCTCAAGAGTACTGAAGAGCAACGATGTCAGGCTGGAGACTAAGGTGCACCTGATCTGGGCTATAGTCTTCACAATTATGTGCTATGCACCAGAGAGTTGGACAGTGAATAGGGCTGATAGAAAGAGAATTGATGCCTTTGAGCTGAGGTGCTGGAGAAGTGTTGAATATACCATGGGCTGCTAGGAGAACAAACAGGTTTGTCCTGGAGAAGATAAAGCTGGAATGCTCCTTTGAGTCAAGGATTCTGAAGCTTCATCTGACATGCTTTGGGCATGTTGCAAGGAGGGACTGGTCCTTGGAGAGGGACATCATGTTTGGGAGAAGGGGCAGAGCAGGAGATGAAGACCCTCAATGAGATGGATCGATTCTGTGAGTGGAGTGGTGGGAATGAGTGTGTTTGAGACGGCGAGGTTGGCACAGGATAGAACAGCATTTAGGGCTCTTGTACATAGGATCGCTATGAGTCGCAAGCTACTCGATGGCACATGACAACATCAATCTTTATTGTGGTCACTGTGAAGCTGAACACTGTGACATTGATGTGTCAAATGCAAATAATGGTCACACATGCTGGACAGAGTTTGGTGGAGCTTCCTGATTAAAACAAACTTGGAAGCAGGACTGTAATATATAAATAAATAAAGTATTAATAATAGCTATTAATAATATATATTTAAAAATTAATAACTCCTTTGGACTAATGATTAAGCAGTTGTGCTGCCAACTCAAAATTAGGCAGTTAGTGTTTTATCAGTTGCCCTTTGGGAGAAAGATAGACAATCTCTTCTTGTGCAGTTTAGTTTCTGCAAAACACCTGGAAGATGAGTCAGTTCCAACTGGATGATGATGATGAGTGTAATATTCACTTATTAATTTTCATTAATATTCATTCATTGTTGCATAGTTACAACCCCCCTGCCCGTCCTCTTTGCAGTGTACCTCTTATTCTGGGCTGTCGTTGTATGTAGAATGTCTAATAGCTAGATATATCTTGTTATTCAGTACCATAGAGGTGAGGCTGACTCATAGACAACCCTCCAGTGGGACTAAATGGCATAGGAGGATAGCCCATCTTTCTCCCATTGAGCAGTTGGTGGATTCAAACTTCATGCCTTTGGGCTGGCAGCACGAGTCCTTACCACCAAACCCTCAGAATATATCTCTATCTCTATATAAACATGCGGGGGTGGGGGGGGAAGCCTAGTCTGTAGACTATTGTACTGCTCACCCAAAGGCCAGACCTCTCTGTTGGTTTGAATCCATCAGTTGCTTCATGGAAGAAAGATGAACAGTCTCTTTCCCTGTTATTTACAAACTCAAAAATCCAATGTTGGGTCATCAGTGAGTTAGTTCTGAATCTATAGCAGTGATTTTGAGAGAGAGAGAATATGTGTGTGTGTGTGTGTGTGTGTGTGTGTGTGTGTGTGTACTCCCCACCCGCCCCCCAAGCATCCCTGGCTCCCTTCTGAATGTACTGCTGATAACTTTGTATGGAGCTTTCTAGATCTTCAAAAATACTGTGTATTATTTTTTCCCTGGTATTAACAGTGTATTGTCTGTTGTATTGTCTGTCGTGCTGCTAACCCAAAGGGTGGCAGGTAAGTCCATCTGTGGTTCCACAGAAGCAGTTCTTCCTGTAAAGTCTCCTCCTGTGGAAATCATAGATTTGGCTGGCTGCCATGAATAAGAATTGACTTGGCACCAGTGATGAATGTTTCATGAATTTGAATGTGTGTATAATATAATGTCATTTTAAATAATATTTTTTATTTTATTTGTGATTTTAACAAAAGTTTACAGAAAAGTTAGATCTTCTTTCATTCATTCTTGTGCATTTTACCTCCTCTCCCTCCTTTCCCCCTCTCCATTTTACTGTTTTAAAAAATATTCATTCATTGTTATAAAATCCCCCCCACCAAGTCCTCTTTGCAGAGTACCTCTTACTCTGGGTTATTGTCATATGTATAATGTCTAATTATATATTCCTTTTAAACAGTTCTTTCCTTCACCTGTTCCAATACAATGTTCATCATCTGTCCACTCTTTTCCTATTCTCCTCCCAACCCCCCCATGACAGACGGCTTTAAAACAGTGGTGCTATATGCAGTATTTGTCCTTTTGTGACTGAGATAGTTTACTGAGCATAATGTCCTCCAGGGTCCACCATATTGTGTAGTGTTTTACAAACTCATTTTTTCAGTGCTGTGTAGTATTCCACTGTATGACTATACCATAGGTTTTCTATTTGCTCATTTGTTGATGGGCATTTCGGTTGCTTCCATCTCTTTGTTATTATAAATAACACAGCAATTAACATGAGTGCACATATATCAGTTTGGGTGACAGTTCTGATTTCTTTTATTCCTAGTAGTGGCATTGCTGAGTTAAATGGTATTTCTATTTCCTACTTTTTGAGAAAGCACCAAATCACCTTCCACAGTTCTTGCACTATTTTACACTCCCACTAGCAGTGAATAAGAATTTCTGTCTCTCCCCCGCCTCCCTAGCATTTGTTCTTTGCTGGCTCTATTGAACTTTGCTATTGTTACTGAGGTGAGATGATATATTTGTTTTTTTAAGAAAGAGAGAGCATACATGAGCTGCCATTGATTTGACTGGGACTCAAAGGGACCATGTGTATAATGGAAACTGGTCCTGTGTGATCCTTAAAATCACAGCATGCTGGAACCCAGTGTCACAGCTGTACTGCCAGTTCATCCTCACGATTCACCCCTGCCCTGATTGGTCCACTGCAACTGAGGAGAATTGATGCCTTTCAGCTGTGGTGTTGGAAAACAGTATTGAATATACCATGGACTTCTAAGAAAATGAACTATTTCATCTTGGAGAGGGTTAAACCAGGCTGCTCCTTGGAGGCAAGGATTCTGAAGAGCTTCACCTGACATACTTTGGACATGTTGCAAGGAGGGACCAGTACTTGGAGAAGAACGTCATGCTTGGGAGGGTGAATGGACAGTATAGGAGAAGACCCTCTATTAGGTGGATTGATTCAGTGACTGAGGTAATTGAGGTGGGTGTGTCGGAGACAGTGAGAATGGCATAGGATAGAGCAGGGTTTAGGGCTGTTGTACATAGGGTCACTATGAGTCGCAGGTGACTCAACAGCACATATCAACAACATCATCCTCTTAATTATAATTACACAGGCAAGCTTTCATCATGGCTGGCCATGAGGTCCTACACTCTCTTGGAATCCTTCCCTTATGTCTCACATCCTTCTTAATGGCTGTATAGTATTACATGAGATGGACATGCTGTAATGAATTTAAACATGCCTCCCTTTTTGGATGTATGTGTCATTTTCTGTTCTTTTTTTGTTGTTTACAGAAAATGCTTTCCTTTCCCATCTTGTCCACACTTCCTCAGGCATGTGACACTTGCTTTTACAGGGAATGTGAGTCATACCCTTGATGACAGCCACACACTGCCAGTGGCATTATAATTGACAGTTTACATGTGGTCACTCGCTCACTATTGACCAGTTGATTCAGACTCCTAATAACACTCCACTGTGTTTCTGAGGCTGTAAATCGCAATGCAAGGGGAGTGCCCATCTGTTTTCCTCAGAGCCACTGGAGGATTTGAACTGCTGGAGACTTCTGGGTGATCAGTGTAGGATGGCACAGGATAAGGCAAGGTTGAGATCTGCTGGTCACAGGACAGCTGAGTCCTGGTCGACTTGACGGTACCTAACAACATACCACCACAGCTCCCTTTGTGTGTAGTAGCCAGCTTCTGTGATCTTCCTGTCCATCACATCTTTTTCATAAGGTTAACAATTGCTGCTTCCTCACTCTTTTTTTAAGTCACTACTATGTGCTTATTTCCATTTGATGTCCAGGCCTGGCTTCTTTGTATTAACCTGTAAGTACCTGCAGAGTACTGACAGAGGATTTTCCAGTGCCTGGTAGAAAGTTATCAAAATATTTTGCAGAATTTCTTGTGTGTGTGTGTGTGTGTGTGTGTGTGAAATTTCTAGTATTAGAGGATTAGAAACAGAATGTAGTATAAAACAGAAAACTGATGACAAAAATCTCACTATTTCATTTTTTAAAAAATTTATACCACTGTTCATTTTATACAATTATTAATTTCCATTGATTTATTCTTGTACATTTTATTTTATTTAATATTTTCTGCATATAGTGTTGTATATAATTAATACTGATCTGTTACATTTCAAGCATTTACATTGTGGTTGGTACTTTTTTATATTATACTGATATATTTACAAAGTTTGAACACATTATTTTTCACAAAAGATCTTTCCCATTTCTTTCATTGAAGTTTGCAACCCTGTGATTAACAACCCCTCCCATTATGAACCCTCTGCATCCACCCTTGGATCCCCATACTCATTCTACAATAATGGCTTTATACAGTATTTGTCCTTGTGGGACAGAGTTAGTTCACTCATCATGCTGCTCTTCAGTTCTTGCCAAGTTAGGTAGTAATTTACAGTCATTACTCCTGCATATTGCATAGTATTCCATTGTGTGAATGTACTACAACCTCTCAATCCATTTGTTTGTGCTTGGACATCTTAGCTGTTTCCATGTTCTTGCAATGGTGAATAATGCTGCTATGAACATTGGTGTACAAATCTCTGTGCCTCAGTTCTTATTTTCTTGGGGTGTATTTCAAGCAATAGAATAGCTGGATCATATGGAATTTCTATGTTCAGCTTTTTAAGGAAATGTCAAACTGCCTTGTATTGCATTGTACAATCCCAACAACAATGTGTAAGAGTTCCTATCTAGCCATATCCCCCTCCCCCCAACGTTTATTACTTGCTGTCCTGTTAAACTTTGCCATGGCTACTGGAGTAAGATGATATTTCATTGCTGTTTTGATTTGCATCTCTCTTATTGCCAGTGATTTGTAGCATTTCTTCATGTGTCTGTTGGCCATTTTAATATCTTCTGTGAAAATTTTTTCCATGTCTTTTGCCCATTTTGTAACTGTGTTATTAGTTTTTTTCTTGTGGAGGCCCAGGAGTATTCTATAAATTTTCATTATGTGTCTCTTGTCTGAGATGGTATTGCTAAATGTTTGTTCTTAGTAGTAGGTTTTCTTTTCAGTCTGTTGGAAAAAGTTTGTGATGCACACAGGGATTTAATCTTTAGAAGGTCCTATTCATCAATTTTATCCTCTTCAGGTTGTGCATTTCTGGCTTTATTTGGTAGTTTCTTTATACCATAGGGTAGGCCTTGTAAGCTTGAACCCAGTTTGTCTCTCATAAACTTAATGGTTTGGGGCTTTACTGCCAAGTCTCTGATCCACCTTGAGTTGATTTTTGTATATGATGTGAGATGTGGATCTTGTTTCAGCTTTCTGCAAATAGCAGTCCAGTTTTGCCAGTACCATTTGTTGAAGAAGTTGTCATTTCCCCATTTGATATATTTTATTTCTTTGTCAAATATCATTTGACTGTGGATAGCTGGGTCTATTTCTAGGTTTTCAATTCTGTTCCACTGATCTATGTGCCTGTCATTGTACCAGTATCATGCTATTTTGGTTACTACCACTGTGTTTTGAGGTCAGAGAGTGCTATACTTCCCACTTCATTTTTATTTCTCAGAAATGTTTTGCTTATTCGGGGTCTCTTGCCTTTCCAAATAAACTTGTCAATTTCCCTTTCGGTCTCCTTGAAAAATGAATTTGGTATCTGTATTGAAGTTGTGTTTAATATGTAGATTGCTTTTGGTAGGATTGTCATCTTCACAATATTGAGACTTCCTATCCATGAACAGGGCACATTTTTCCATTTCTTTAGGTCTTGTATTGTGTCTCACAGAAATGTTCTGTAATTTTCTTTGTATAGGTCTTTTGTATCTCTAATTAGGTTCACTCCCAAGTATCTCAGATTGTGGTTGGCTATGGTAAATGGTATTGCTTTCTTGGTTTCCTTCTCTGAGTTCTCTTTGTTACTGTAGAGGAATCTGATTTTTGGATATTGATCTTGTACCCTGCCACTGTACTAAATTGGTATACTTAACTCCACCAGTTTTTTTGTAGAGTCTTTAGAGTTTTCTGTGTACACTGTCATATCATTTGCATATAATGATAGTTTAACCATCTCTTTGATGATCTGGATGCCTTTTATTTGCTTCTTTTGTCCCTAGCAAGCACTTCCAATACAATATTGAATAAAAGTAGTGACAGTGGGCATCCTTGTCTGGTTCCTGTTCTCAAGGAAAATGCTTTTAGTCTTTCTCCATTATTTGCTTCTCTTGTCATATTGCCCTAGCAAACACTTCCAGTACAATATTGAATAGAAATGGTGACAGTGGGTTTCTTTGTCTGGTCCTTGTTCACAAGGAAAATAAATGCTTTTGATCTTTCTTCATTGAGAATGATATTGTTTCATGGTTTTGCATATGTACTTTTCACTATGTTGAGGAAATTGCCTTTTATTCCAATTTTGCTAAGTCTCTTAATCAGGAAGCGTTGTTGGATTTTGTCAAATGCCTCAGAATTTCTTATTCTCCTGAAGTGATAATGGAGGGTCACTTTGAAATGACAGTGCACACCTGGTAAAGTACTATGTTTTGGGTTTTTTATAAAGGTTTGGAGGCACTTTCATTTCTCCAAATGATTTGTCATTTTTAAAAACATTTTTACTGTTTACATTGTGTTGAACTTGATTGTCATTGATATGACACTAATTCTTCTTCTCCAACCCAGTGAAATATTGCAAGAAGTAGGATACAATTTATCTAGAAGGTCAGCAGGGTATCTTTCCGGTAATAAGTTTTCAAAGTCTTGAGCTGATTAAGGTCATCAGAAGACAAACCATGGGTAAAAACCACTCTGTAAGAAAGGCCCAACACAGTGTGTGTGTGTGTGTGTGTGTGTGTGTGTGTGTGTGTGTGTTCCAGAGTGGAAGGTTCAGGTGGTTCAGACACACTGTACCTCAGCTGTGGAGCATTCAGAACCATGACATAAGCAAAGCATCCCCATCCTACGTTATTTTTGAGCCAAGAAACAATTATTGTGTTAAATATAAGGAAACTCTGACACATGTCACTCACATATGGTGCCTTCCTTACTCTTCACTATCCATCCTTCTAAAAACTTTGAGCTCAAAACACAATAGAATAAAAACATTCCAAGATGGAGCATGTGAATGGCATACTTCTCCTGGAGCTTATGAATTATTTGATCTGTGTATTTTTAAGTCATAGTAATCCTTTTTTTATTTTTTACCCCCTTTAGCTCAGAACAGAGTATTTCCTAAGTTCTACAGAGGCTAGTGTTTCAAAGTTCACTCATACAAAATTAAAGACCTTTCTTCTATACATGCTTGGTACATAATAATTTTTTGTTAATGTTTAAAGGAAAGAATACAGTGTATTCTTGCAGTTGGCAAAACCTTCTGAGTGAGAGTCTATAATAAAATTTATTTATGTTTATTGTGTTATTGTTACTGAACGTGCTCTTGGAAGCAACGCTAACAAATGACTGTCCTGAGACTCTGATGATGATCTCCCCCACAATGAATTCCCACCCACATAGAGCTTGAGGAATATTGGGCTAATGAAATTAGTCAGGTCACGTGACTCGCCTAACCAATAGCCAACCACCAAGAGAAATCAAAACAAACCTTATCAAGAGGCATGGTAGGTTTGTTTTTCTCTACCTTCAAATTGATTCTTTTATTGTAAAAAATTGTTTTAATACTGTATTACTAATGTCCTTTTAATATGTTATCTAAAGCTAAAAAAACTGCCTTGTCTTAAGAATAAATTCAACCAATATGTACATTTCAAAACCAGTGGACCCTGAGCGAATTAGAAAGTAATAGTGAAAGCAATTAATATTTATCGAGCAGTTCATTACATGGGACTCTGGTGGGCTGTTCTCTTTCAGAACGCCACCGCCCACGGAGGGCCTCTTGGCTATGGCACGCGAAATGGTCCACTAGCAGTGGGAAACGGGAGCCTTTGCAAGTTCCCAGGCAAAGAAGGAAAAATTCAGGCCCCAGGGAGCAATTTCATGCGACTGGCACCTACTACATTATAATGTGTGATCAAAATGCACAGTCTGCATCCGTCTTCACAGTACAATCATGAACTCACCAACTTAAATAACATTTACTCCATTAACACAAGTGTGGCTGTAATGGGTCCGTTGCCTCTCTCTGCTATTTGTGTGCATAGTCATGATACTTTCAAATAGAAATGCCTCCAGTTTCTCTACTGAATCCTGTTCTGTATTCTTCTGTGTGACATAGAGTTGGAACCGTTTCATAACTGACCCTCCAGTGGGTTTTCAGACACAAATCACGCAGGAGGTAGATTGCCCGCCTTTCTCCTGCAGAACCAGTAGAGGCTTCAAACCACATGTTGTTGGGATTGCAGTGCAGCTGCTTATCCCTAAGCCGCCAGAGCTCCCTGTATCCAGTGTTAAAATGATCCATCCTTAGATAAGGATTTTCTTTTCATATCTTTTTAATTCTTTAGCTGTTTACGACTTCCCGGCTTGAGTACCATACCCAGGGGGTCTGCCCGTTCATTCACCAGGAGCTTAACGTTACCTACCTGCACCTCTATGTTGTAAGCATAATTAGGGCTTTAACGAGATAGTTCTATTTCACATGCACCAAAAGGAGCTTCCTATATACTGGGAGTTTTGAATAGGTCTTATATTGCATGAACGTTTTCTAGAATGGAGAGGGACATGTGCCCTGCCCAGTCCAAGGGATCTGTTTCATAAATGCAGATTTGTGCATTACTGTGTGTGGCTGTGTCGATGTTTGCAGAGGTCAGAGAAAACGGCATTGCTCACTTGTTCCGGGCATGCTTTCCCGTGTTTTCATCCCATACAAAAAGATCCCATACGTGAGTTGTAGCAGGGCTTCTTTTTCTCTGAATACGTCAAGTAACTAATTACTCTTGATTCTGGCATATGAGGAGATATTAGCTATCCATATTAGACAATTGATTTTGCTTAATAAATCCATTACTTACCTAATTTTTGTGCTATACAGTTTTAAGCTTTAATTTGATTCCCTCCACTATTCAATTTTGGTTTCAGGCGAAGTATAATTCTGAGATATCATCCCTCTATTGTTTCATGTTTTAAATACCCCATCTAGGAATAACCCAATTAGACTTTCTCCTTCCCTTTCCCCCTCACTTCCCCTCACAAACAGTGGTCCAAAAGAGTGTCACGATGTAATAAAATAAGAAAGAGATTTTATTGGTAGCATTTTATCGAAGGATCATGCCATAGCTCAGGGAGACAACCATCAGCAATTATTCTCTCCATAGATAACTGCCAACGTGAGGGGAGAACCTCTTCTTCCTGGCCAATACCAATTACAGCGCTTAATAGCTTCATATGTCCCCAACCAGAATTCTGCAAGAAATAATTCCACTGAGTGATTTCCAGTGAGTGACTGTAGGGTATTTAAGACTTCAATAATAGTTTTATCATACAGACAACCCTTCAGAATTAAATAGCTGTTGAAAGAAGCTCCCACAACCCAGCCCATTTCAAGGGCTAGAAGAAAGTACTCTAGGAAGCCTAAAAAAAAAAGAGAGGGCCTTTTGAAAAATCTGTTTCACAAATGAACGCCTCAGCATTACAATTTGGAAGAATGAAAATATTCTGTATCTGTGGCATCAACACAGATGCCCAAAATTCATGCTTCGTGGATAAGAGAACTGAGCAGCCCCTGTGAATCCTCACGAGTGGATGCCAGCATATAACATGATAAATCACGTTGACTTTTTCCCCAGAAAGCGTTTTTGTCCTGGAATCAGTAGACTCTCTGTTAATGAGCATTTAATATGTACTATCCTGCCTCTTCCTCATTGAGTTAGAACCAACTCTAGCTGACAACAACCTACTCCCTTAGGTTTCTAAAGGCTGTAAACCACATGGAAGGACATTGCTCATATTTATTCTGCAAAGCAGCTAGTCAGTTCAAGCTGCATGCCTTTGGGTCAGCAACACAGTTCCCCCAGTGTTGTCCTGATGGGCCAATCCTTGGAAAAAGACCTCATGCTGGGAAAGATGAAAGATCAGAGAAGTAGAGGAAGACCCTCAGTAATGTAATTGATAGAGTGGCATTAACAGTGGGCTTGAGCATGGCAGAGATCATGGCAATGGCCCAGGACTGAGCAAAGTTCAGATCTGTTGTTCATAGAGTCACTGAGTTCTAGTCGACTTGATGGCACCTACCAATAAAGAACATTCTAGGCAAAGTCAGCAAGAATAAGGGAAACCTCAGTAAGATGAGTTGGCACAACCAGCACAGTGGGCTCGAGCGTACCCACCATCCTGAGTCAGCACCAGCCAGTGTTTCTTCCTGCTGAACCTACGGCTGGACTCATCTCAACCTCAACAGTAAATGGTGTCTGTAATCATGTACCATCCTACTGAATCCTTATAAGGACCTAAGGGCAAAATAAGAACCATTGCAGAGATGAGGAATGGTTCTGGCCTTGAAGGAGCCCAGACGTAGAGGAGCTGAGATGGGAACCCTGTGACTACAAATAATTGCCACTCTCTTAGTTTGTCCCCATTAGGGCTCTATTTCATTCAGTTTTGAGATGCCATAAGGAAGGAGAACAGAAACGCCTTATTTATAGTTCTACCTATAGTTGTGACATGTTTCACACTTAAAATCAAATCACAACAAAGACCCTATACACATGTACACAAGTGTCAGCTCTTAACCAAAAGGGACAGTTATAGCTGCTCCAACGGATTGCTGTATAGTCCTGATGAGACAGGCTGCAGATAAAAATGTCAGACCATGGAACGGAAACAGATATTTCTCTCTCCTCCTTCTCTGTCAATGAACAGCCTTAACCAAAAATCAGAAAGGAGGGCATCAACAATGTGTCTTGTCTCCATACCTTTTCAATCTACTTGCCGAACAGATCATTCAGGAATCAAGGCTTTATGAGGAGGAATGTGGCATCAGAATCAGAGGAAGATTCTTCAGCAACCTATGTTATTCAGATGATACAACCTTGCTTGCTGAAACTAAGGAGGACCTGAAGCACTTGATGCAGAAGGTCAAGGAGTGTAGTCTTCAATATAGATTGAAGCTCAACATCAAGAAAACGAAGATTCTCACCACTGGGTCAATTGGCAGCACTATGATAGATGGAGAAGAATTGAGGTTGTTAATAATTACAGATTGCTCAGTTCCACAATCAACACTCTTCATATCAGCAGGCCAGGAAATCAAAAGACAGGTTGCACTGGGAAAATCTGGTGTCAGGGACCTCTCCAGAGCACTAAGAAGCAGTGATGTCAGTCTGAAGACTAAGGTGCCCCTGATCCAGACCATAGTCTTCACAGTTACTTGCTGTGCTTCAGAGACCTGTACAGTGACTAAAGATGACAGAAAAAGAATTGATGCCTTTGAGTTGAGGTGCTGGAGAAGAGTCTTGATTGAACATACCACGGACTGCCAGAAAATAGGTTTGTCTTGAAAAGGGTGAAACCAAGTGTCTCCTTAGAGGCTAGGGTTTTGAAGCTCCGTGTCACATACTTTGGGCATGGGGCTAGAAGGAACTGATACTTGGAGAAGGACATCATGATTAGAAGGATGAAGGGATAACGCAGAAGAGGAAGACCCCAGATGAGATGGATTAATAACTGGAGCAGTTAGGTTAGATGTGGTGTAGTCCATGAAACTGGCTCAGGACAGGGCGGGCTTCAGAGCTGCTGTACACAGGGTTGCTATGAGTTATAGGTGATTTGACAGCACATAACAACAGCAGATGGCATTAACACTCAGAAATTTATTCTCCCATACTTTAGGAGGCTAGAAGCCTTAACTCAGGGCACTATTGCTAGAAAACCTTTTCTTTGTTGCTTCTGGAGGAAAGTTTTGGTCTCCTTTCTGTGGTGTAGGATTCTTGGATCTCCCCTGGATCTAGAAGCCTCCCGAGGCAGGGACTTGAGTCCAAAGGAAATGCTTTGCTCCCAACTCTTCTTTCTTGGTTTCAGGCGGGTCTTCTCTCTTCTGGTTCTGCCTCTCTCCATTTGTCTCTTGTAAGATTAAAAATTGATGTAAACCACACCCCAGGAAAATATCCAATCATGGCTCTGATCTAAGTAAGCTTGTTGCATCCCACCCTAAAGCCCTTACATTAGATCAGCACTAGTCACAGACGATCCATCATGAGAGGTTGATGACCTCATTACATCCTGCCGGGTTCTATCCTTATCTGCTGAGAATCATGGTCGAGCAAAGCTCATACATTTTTGGGGGGGAGATGGGTAGATGGGACACATTCAGTCCATTGGCATAAAGCAAATTTGGTTTTTAAAGAAGCCAGTTTCGTTACATAGTTATCGCTGTGCGTCTGCCATGTAGGCACTGAGTGCTAGCTGGTGCTTTGTGGAGATCATGAAATTGCTTGAACCAAGAGCCTCTTGGGGATGCAGTGCTGGAACAGGTGGGCACTGTGAGACACAGAGCTTTCTGAAGACCAGTTGGCCTCTGCTCCTTCTGATTACCCACTTGTGAGCAGAGCAGAATTCACCCATTTATTTCAGACTTTTGAAATCCCAGATTACTTTTTGAAAATGAGATTGTATCTCATTTAACCTTGTCAACTTTTGAAAATTTGCAAGGAGGGGTGAGCAGAAATTAACAGCTGAAGAGGAGCAGTGAAGCAAACGTGACCATGTGCTCTTTTGAGGTACTGAAACGGGATTCCCTAGCAACTTCCATCCTTACTAGACTCTTCGAAGACTTTATTTTTTTTCTTCTTAGTTCCAGTCAGGGTTTTTTTCATCCTTTTCACAAAGGCAGAGTCCCAGCATGGTACAAATAGTTAACACCCTCAGTTGTTAACTAGAAGTTTAGAGATTTGAGTAGTCTCAGTGGCAGGTGGCTCGGAAGGAAGACCTGATTGTCTCCTTCCAAGGAGACAGTCGTTGAAAACACCGTGGAGCTCAATTTTACTTCGACACATATGGGATTGCTATGAGTCAGGGTTGACTTAATGGCTACTGGTTGCTTCTTCAAGGCATGTAGGGAACTGTTTACGAATCCAAAGGTAGGGTCTCTGGTAGTTCAAATACACCCACCTCTTTGTTGGAGAGAAATGGATAATCTCCTCCTCTACGATTTACAGCCTCTGAAAAACCCATCGAGGGTCAGCAATGAGTTAGTTCTTACTTAATGGCAATGAGTTAATTTTTTTTTTAATTTACATTCTTTAAAGATGGTAGAGGCTCCTGATACATCTGTTCAAGCTGGAGTAGTGCTCATTGTCTAGTTGATGGAGATGGGAGACTTTCAGCTTGTGAACGTCATCATGACTTCAATCATCATGACTGCCATTAATGGAAAGCTTACAGCATGCCAAGCACTACTCCAATACTGCATGAGATGGATGTGCTTTTATTATATTCTCTTTAAAGATGAGGAACCCGAGACTTGTTCAAGGACCTAGAAGGATGGAGTATCATCTAGATCGGCTTGATTCCGAAAGCTGACCTTCTCACCACTCTACTCATAACAGTCTTTAGTTCTAAATCCTCAACACTTCTTGCTTTGTTTTCCTCTTATGAAGATAAGGAAATTGGTTAGAACTGACTTCCTCCACAGGGCCTCCTTGGGATCCCTGCCTTTTCTTTCTAGCTGCCAGGAGCTCCCAATTCAAAAACTTTGGATCTGGAGATGATCTGCAGTGACCTCATTGTTCCACTTCCTTTCCTCCCACCATCAGCATGATCTACCAGCAAGGGTTCTGGTTGTGAAACTGTTATACTAGGGGGGAAAAAAATCATGGGCATTCAGAAAATACTCCAATAAAGCCATGTAATCACAGAATTGTAAGAATGAAGGTAACCTTAGAAATATTTAAACCTATTCTCCCAGTTCCATGGTTGAGGGACTGCTGTGCAGCCAGATTCAAACGCTGGCTTGATTCTCCAGTTCAAGGCTGTGGTAGCTATAGAGAGAAATAGACTGTTCACTGAGCAGTTTTCATCTGCTCTTCAGACCTCCCACAATGCAGCCTTATGCTGTTGTGGCTCCCATGGTCACAAGTAGCTTCTTCTCCTATCTTGCACCAGTCAGTGCAGTCATCCTCTCCAGCATCAAAGTCCCCGTCACAGGAGACAATAGTTCTTCCTTCATAGTATTGTTGTTATGTGCCACCAAGAAACCTGTGACTCATAGCAACCCTATGTACAACAGCCCTAAAACCCTGCTCTATCCTTTTCCAGTCATTGTCTCCGACACATCTATCCCCATTTCCCATGTCACTAATTCAGTCCATCTCATCAAGGGTCTTCCTCTCCGGTGCTGTCTCTCCATCCTCCCAAGCATGATGTCCCTCTCCAAGGACTGGTCCTGCCTTGCAACATGTCCAAAGTATGTCAGACTTCAGAATCCTTGGCTCCAAGGCACAGCCTGATTTCATCTTCTCTAGGATAAATCTGTTTTTTCTCCTGGCAGTCCCTGGTATATTTAATACTTTTCTTGAGCACCACAGCTCAAAGACATCAACTCTTCTTCTATCATCCCTAGTCATTGCCCAGCTTTCTGATGCATAGCAAGTGATTGCAAAGACTATGGCCTGGATCAGGTGCACCTTAGTCTCCAGACTGACAGAATATTGACATGAAATAAAAATAAAACAGTCTACAAAAAAAGGCCGTATACTTGCCTGGCATCTAATAAGTAGGTCCTAAACCACATTAGAGGTTCCCTCTTGTTCTTTATTTCTCAAAATTCTAATACTTGTATTGATGGATGTGCCTCGCTTGTCCCCTGAAAGCTGTAAGCAAGCCTGAGAGCTTTTCTTATCTGTCTGCCATGTTGTTGTTATGTGTCATTAAGCCAACAATGACTCATAATGGCCCTGCATACAACAAATCGACACTTTTTCCTGTCTTGCACCACCCTCACAATCTCTGGTCAAAAAGAAAAAAGAAACAGTAATACTGCGTATCCAAGGAAATTAAATGAAAAAGTTAAATCTGAACTTGTAATTATTACCATGAAGACAGCATCACCTTATAGAGGATCTCTGTTGTGGTTGCATCAGGTCTGGTTCACACCACCCCCATATGGGTCAAAGTGGAACTACGTGCTGTGAGGTTTCCAGTGGTTGATTATTTGGAAGTTGATTGCCTTTTTCTGATGCACCTCTGGGTGGATGGGAACTGCCACCTTTTAGCTAGCACTCAGTTTGTTACCCAGTCACTGCTTGTGTAACATAGATGCTGTCATAGGAAGATGCCTTTCATGGAAATGTCTGATGACTGAATGCAATCTTGGGCACTTTTACCAACTCTTATGATTTGAAACACTCAGTTTTAATCTGTTTGGTAAACTCATAATTCAGTAATACTACTGTAAATAGTTGTATTTACTACTATGTAGTATTCCAGTGTTTGTGTATGTACCACGTTTTGTTTATCCATTCATCTGTTGATGGGGACTTAGATTGTTTCCATCTTTCTGCTATTTTGAATAGTGCCAAAATTATCATGTTGTTGTTTTTGATTGCTGTCAAGTCGAACACAACACGACTCATAGCACCCCTATAAACAAAAGGTCTGAAGCTTTCTATAACTATCAACATTTTTAAAAGTCCACAGAGTTTACAGGGGCATGTTGTTTAGGAAGTGTACCCAACTATGTTAGTGGTTGTGCAATTGTGCAATTGTATTAGCAGTGTATCAGGGTTCCAGACTCCCCTTATCTTTATCAGCCTCTGTTGTTTTCTTATTTTGTTTTTTATCAGTGCCATTTCAGCAGAGACAAGAGAGTATTGTGTTGTTATTGTTGATACATGCTGTCGAGTTGCTTTCAACTCTCATAGCAACCCCATGTACAATAGCTCTGAACCCTGCCCTGTCCTGAGTCATCCTCATAATCTCTGACACACCTAATACCATTGCACCAGTCACTGAGTCAATCCATCTCCTGCAACAATGGTCTCAAGAATCACTGTGCTTGTGAGGATGGCACAGGACTTTGTTGTGTTGTGCAAAAGGTTACAGTGAATCTGCGGCAACTTGACAGCATCTAACAACAACAACACAACAATGACTAATAATCATGAGCATTCTTCACGTGTTGGTTGATTGTTTGGAAGTCCTCTTTGGTGAAATGTTTGGGTTACTTACCCAGATTATAACAGGGTTGTTCACCATTTCATTGAGTTGTTCACATTTTATATATGTACTGTCAAGTTTGTACGTTTGCTTGGCTCCACAGTCAACACTCTTGGCACCAGCAGCCAGGAAATTAAGATGTATTGCGATGGGAAAGTCTGCTGTTAGGGACCTCTCCAATGTAATGAAGAGCGATGGTGTCTCTCTGGAGACTAAGGTGCATCAGATACAGGTCATGGTCTTTGCTATCACCTGTTATGCATCAGAGAGTTGAACAATGACTAGGGAGATGTCTTTGAGTTGTGGTGCTGAAGAAGAGTATTGAGGGTACCATGGACTGCTAGGAAAACAAACCGATTCATCTTGAAAATGGTTAAACTGGGAGGATCCTTGGAGGCAAGGATTCTGAGGCTTCGTCTAACATACTTTGGACATGTTGTAAGGAGAGACTGGTCCTTGGAGAGGGACATCATGCTTGGGAAGGTGGAGGGATAGTGCAGGAGGGGGAAGACCCTCTATGAGGTGGATTGGTTCAGTGACTGGGGTAATCAGGATGGGTGTGTCAGAGATAATGATACTGGCACAGGACAGAGGAGGGTTTAGGGCTGTTGTACATAGGGTCGCTATGAGTGGCAAGCGACTCGATGGCGCATAACAACAACAACAACCATCAATTGACTGTGACTCATAACAACCTTTGTACAATAGACCTGAACCCTGACCTGTCCTGTGCCGTCCTCAGCATCTCTGACATACTTGAGCCCATTGTTCTAATCGTGGTGTCAGCCCATCTTGTGGAGGGTCTTCCTCTCTTGCACTGACCCTCCACTTTTCTCAGCATGATGCCATAAGTAGATGGGTTTATTTGTGGGTTCTCAGCTTTCTCCCAGTGGTCTGTGTATCTGTTGTTGAACCAACACTGAGCTGTGAGCCCCATGGCTGTATAGTATGTTTTGAAGTCCAGGGGATTAAGGCCTCTTACTTTGTTTTGATTCAGTTCTGGTTTAAATATTCAGGACCTTCCCTCTCCCCCCTTTCCATAAGCATTTTCCAAATGCTTAGGCTTAAAAGGCTGGAAACTCTATATTTAAAAGCCAAAGATTAGTGAATCTAATCCTTCATGTATTAATTTAAAAAATTCTTATGCAATTGAAGTAAGGTTGTATACTGTTTTCTGTGCTTTTACATTATTCTTGAAAATGTCACATACACATACAAAGCCTAATAATAAAGCTTTCATTCCCAGTAACCATGATTCGCTGTTGGTGAGTATCTATCTAAACATCTTCCAACAATTTCTCAACCAAGCCTTCCTGAATTAATGCTAATGAAAGGCGCCCTTGCTTATTTTTCTATATGAACACTGAAATTGCAGCTGCCCGCCACGTCTGCTGAGGGATGAGTGTAATAATTTTCAATTGGCCCATGAGCCCAAAGGGAGCCCCAATAGCAGGAGATTGACAGATGCTGCATGGATTATCTTGTGCGCTGAACTCAGCCCAATTTGTGGTTTGTTGCAGGTGCTAAAGAGATTGATATTGCTGCGACCCTGGAGCACTTGCGAGACCAGAGACCAGGCATGGTCCAGACAAAGGTACTGTCAATCAATCCTCTGGGATGGTAAATACATTAAAGGTGTCTCTTGGTGCTTGTTTTCATGAGGGAAGAGGGAAATTCTACTTAATGTAATGCACATTTCTAGCCAAGAGCCACTTTCTCTGCCTGTTCTGTCTTCCCAGTCTTACTTAGGGTTGAGACTATCTGTCCCCTTCTTATAAGGCTTATTGGTATTTTCAGAAACAACTCTAACATTTTCAAAAGAAATACATGTACGGGAAGCCCAAGTAGTTGAAACACAATTAATTGGAATTCTCTGTTAGCCAGACTTGAGGGAAGAAGCCAAGCAATGCATTTTTATAGAAAGAAGCAAATGATCAAATTCCCATCCTCCTAGGGGAGAGTTCACTAAACATCAGCCCCCTTAGTTTCTCACAGCTATGGCTCTCCTCTGCAGTGCTCATCAGGGTGGCGGCCATCACACCGTCCTCAACATCCAAACATAGCTAATATCCATAACTTAAAGGTTCAGGAGCAACTTCAAGAGTGAAAGCAAAAGATTGCGGATTACCTTTTAGTAAACCAGAACCAGCAAAAAGGTTACATATCTACTTCCAACAACAACAAAACCATGCATGTATCTGTACCTTAAATGTATTTAAATTATAAAATATACAAGTACTTAAATCATATAGAATCTTCTCTCTTTCTCTGCATCCTTGACACTTCTGATGCTTACAGTGCCTGCACAAAAGACTCGAGATTGCTGAAAGATGCCATAATAAGTGACTTCTTTATATAAGGATTTTACTTGCGTGTTGAATTGACAAAGTGCCACTGTGACATCTAGCTGGTCAGAATGCCCTTGATTGCATTTTACACCCTCATGGTGGCAAAGGGCAAGTCCTCCAGCTCCCAGGTGGGGTCTTATTTTTATAAAATATAAGTGATTCCCAATCCCTCTCTTTCTGTCCAGATGATACAGTTTAAGTACCGTGTTTGAGGTGGAAGGGAGAGAGATGCAATTCAAATCCCAGGCATTTTGTTAGTTTCTTGAAAGGGGCTAACAGAAATAAAATTTGCACCTGGAAAACCATTTCTTAAAATACCTTCTTAGAGTCTTTTGACTGGTTCACCTCAAACATTCAGGCAAAATTAACCTTGTTCTTTCCTTCCAAATCATAGAATGACTCTAAATAGAATCCGAAGAACCTTCCAACAAAATTCCTAGTCTGGTAGTCAGATTATGGACTTGGGTGACAGAAACGAGGCTAGAGATCGAATGATTCCATTTTGCACATTCAGTGATTTAGTCACTGAAAATACCTGTTTAAAGAAACCCAGACATTGACGACCCACATGGACTTCACCTTATGGGCTGCATAGGCATCAGATTGGCCACATCTGTGGAAAGAATCATTGAGTCAAAAACAATCATTAGAGAAGCTCAAAACCAGGCCAGGTGCAGACTGTGGAACAATCATCAATTACTCATGTGCAAGTTCAAACTGAAGTTGAAGAAAATGAAAACAAGTCTACAAGTACCAAAGTATGACCTTAATTCTGTCCCATGTAAATTTAAAAATCCTCTCAAGAACAGGTTTGAAGCATTGGACATTAATTATCAAAGATAATTGTGATAGATAAATTATGGGATGACATAAAAATATCATCCATGAAGAAAGCAAAAGGTCATTACAAAGACAAAGGAGAAAGAAAAAAGCCCAAAGTGGATGTCAGAAGAGATTCTGAAAATTGCACTAGAACATTGAGAAGCCAAAACATAGGGAAGAATCACCGATGTAAAAGAGATGAACAGATTTCAAAAGGCACCGAGAAGACAAAGCAAAATATTATAATAGAATGTGCAAAGAGCTAGACTTGGATAATAAAAAGGGAAGAATTCCTGTGGTATTTCTCAAGCTCAATGAATACATTCAAGCCTCACATTGCAATACAGAAATATGCTACGGGGGAAAATTGAATGGTCCATAAAGCATCAAAAGAAGATGGAGGGAGTACCAAAAATAATTGGTCAATGCTGATATATTTCAAGAAGCAGCATATTATAAAGAGCCAATGGTGATGAAGGAAGAAATGCAAACTGCATTGAAGACATTGGCAAAAAATAAGGCCTTGGGAATTAATGGGTTACTAATTGACATGTTTCAAGCAATAGATGGAACCTTGGACGTGCTGAGCAATCTGTGTCAAGAATTTTGGAAGACAGCTACCTGGTCAACAGATTGGAAGAGATCTTTATTTATCCCATTTCCAAGAAAGGAACAGTATGTGGAAATTACTGAACAATATCATCAATAACACATTCAAGTGAAATATTGCTGAAGATCATTCCAAAATGGCTAGAACAGTACATTGAAAGAGAACTGCCAGAAGTTCAAGGTGGATTTAAAAGAATCTGTGGCACTAGGGATATCATTGCTGATGTCATGTGGAGTTTGGCTGAAAGCAGAGAATACGAGAAGAATGTTTATCTGTGCTTTATTGAGTATGCAGAGGTATTTGATTGTGTGGATTGCATAAAGCTATGGCTAACGTGAGAAGAATGGGAAACCGAAAACACTTAGTGGTGCTCATGCCAGACCTATACCTGTTGTCTGGGTAGAGTCCAGCAAAAGTATCCATCAAAGCTGTGTCCTTTCTCTATACCTATTCAGTTTGTATACTGAGCAAATCATAGGATAATCTGGACTTTATGAAGAATGTGGCATCAGGTTTGGAGGAAGACTCATTAGCAACCTACATTATGCAGATGACACAACCTTAATTGCTGAAAGTGAGGACTGCAAATAGTTACTGGATAAGATCACAGATTCATTCAATATGGATTGCATCTTATCACTTCTTGGCCTTTGGGCTAAAATCAAGCACAATATGGATTGCATCTCAAGATCAAGAAGACAAAAATCCGCATCACTAGATCAATAAGCAACATAAAGATAGATGGAGAAAAGATTTTAGTTGCCAATGACTTCATCTTCCTTACATCTCTTACAATCAACATCCTTAGTACCAGAAGTCAGGAGAATAGAAGACATATTGCATTGAGATCTGCTGTCACAGACTTCTCCAAACTCCTGAAGAGCAATGATGTCTGTTTGAAGACAAAACTGTGCCTGATTCAACCCATGGTCTTTTCAGTCACTTGCCTTTGAGTTGTGGTTTTAGAGGACAAAACTGAATATCCTACAGACTACCAAAAGAACACATAGATATGTCTTGGGGAAGGTGCAGCCAGAGTGCTCTTTAGAGGCAAGGATTTGTGCATATTGTTAGGACAGGCTATTCTGTGGAATGGAGCATTTTTCTTTTTTTTATATTCATTGTTGCATATCTCCACCCCTCATCCCAACCCTCAATGCACCCCTGTTCCACATTGTTATCATACGTATAATGCCTAATCATAATTCCTTTCAGACAGTTCTTTCCCTTATCTGTTCTACTGCAGTGTTCATTATTTTCCCATTCTCTGCCCAACCCCCACTCCCACCCCGTCTGTCCTATTTTATAACAGTGGTGTTACATACATTGTTTGTCCTATTGTGAATGAGATATTTCACATAGCATAATATTCCCCAGGTTTCTTCATGTTGTGTAATGCTTTATGAGTTCATTGTTTTTCAGTGATGTGTAATTGTGTGAATGTACCATAGTTTTTCCCCCCATTCATTTGTTTTGGGGTATTTGAGTTGCTTTCATCTCTTTGCTATTGAGTGTAACACAGCAGTAAACATAGGTGTGCATACATCTGCTTGAGATGTGACTCTGATTTCTTTAGGGTACATTCCTAATAGTGTGATTGCTGGGTCAAATGGTATTTCTATTTCCAACTTTTTGAAAAAGCACCAGACAGCCTTCTGTAGTGGCTGTACCATTTTAGATTCCCACCAGCAGTGAGTAAGAGTGCCAGTCTCTGCACAACCTCACCAGCATTTTTTGGTTGCTGTCCTGTTGAAGTTTGCTCTTGGTGCAGGGGCAAAATGTTATCTCACTGTTTTTTTGGAAATGGAACATCTTTTTTTGAAAAGTGGAGGGTCAGGGAAAGAAAGGAAGACCCTCAACAAGATGGATTGACACAGTGACTGTGGCAATCGGAGCAAGAATGTCAGAGATGTTAAGGATAAGGCAAAATTCAGATTGTTGTTCACAGAGTGTCTGTGAGTTGTACTGAACTTGAGGCACCTACCAACAACAGTCTTTACCTTTCCAGCTGGAAATCATGGCTTTCAATCTTATGATCACTTGGGCCCAATATACGCTCATCTGAGAAAGGAGAACATAGTTTAAAAGTTGCTTCAGGCAATATAAACAATTAATTAGTTGTGTCTTTAAACTTCTTTTTTTCCTCAGTTTCCTATTCCCCTCTCTAATCCATGAAATACTTACAGAAACCTTATATGATAATTGCAAAAGTAGTTTTTTATTTTTAAAATTTAAATTTTTATGTGCATATATACAAACGGGGAGGGGCCTCTGGCTTTGGGAAAAGAGGCTGGGATGGAAGGCTTGAGCGCTTGTGGCTTTCTTTTTGCCACAAGTGTATGTCAGCAGAGCGGACTTGCCAGATGAACTAGAGGTCTATGGCCCAGAGGTCGCCAGCATTTGGGCGTGCCGTAGTGGTAAAATACTGAAAGGCCCAAAGGCCTGTTTTTCCATTGTTTTTGTTCAAACATTCTTCTAGGTCTTATAGCCCTGGCATGTCCACTTGCCGTACAGAGGTAACTTGTGGTCGCTGTGAAGCTGAACACTGTGATACTGATGTATCAAATGTGATAATGGTTACCCATGGTGGACAGTGCTTGGTGGAGCTTCCCAATTAAAACAAGCTTGGAAGGAGGAGTGGCATCCACTTCCGTAATAGCTTGCCTCCGGAAACCCTATGAACTTGGAGAGAGGATGAAAGTCACACAAGTGTTGAGGACTTTCGTTTATAGGGTCGCTAAGAGTCACCTATGACTCGACAGCACTTAACAACAACAACAACAATAACATACACTAACATACACAAATGTGCATAGTTGTTGTTATGTGCTATCAAGTCAGAAGCAATTCATAGCTGACTCTCTTAGTGAGTGTTCAGAGACTGTAAATCACACAGAAGAGTAGTGGTATTTCTCTCATGGAACAGCCAGTGGCCTTCAGGTTTGTCAGAGCACAACTGTGTTCCATAGTATTTTCAATTATTGTGACTTTCAGGACATAGATTGTCAGGCCTTTCTTTGGAAGCACCTTTGGGGGACTTGAATCTGCAGCCTTGCAAGCATTAGTCAAGTGCACTATTTACATCATGTAGGGACTCCTTGTAAGTCATATGGCATCTTTTTTCCCCCATCAAATAAAAAAAATCACTTTCTATTTTGAAAGTTTTAGTATTAAAAAAAAATTTGAACAAACTTCTACTCCTTAGCCAGTCCCCAACATGTTAACAACTTATATAACCCCTGTGTAGTTATCCAAACCGGAGTTAATATTTATACAATGCCATATAGACTTTATTCACATTTTGTTGTTGTTATGTCAAAATTGACTCATAGCTGGCCTCTCACTAGGTTTTCATAAACAGTAAATCAAATAGGAAGAGACTGCCCACTGAGCAGCTAGTGGATTTGAACAGGGTACCTTCGAGTTGTCAGTGCACCTTCTTACCACTAAGCCACCAGAGCCTCCTTTATTCAAATCTCATCAGTCACTTTACCAGGAGCCTTTTTCCAGATCAAGATCCATTTCAGGATTACATAGACAGTTGTCATATTTTCTTTCTTATCTTTAATCTGGTATAACTTTGATCAATGCCCTTTAAAAGACAACTAACCTGCCTATTTCTTTAGCGTGTCTCATGGTTTTCAGTTTGTCTAAGGCAGACTCCTGGACAAGAGTCCTGCAGAAGTGACGTTGTTCTGCAGTGCCTCATGTCAGATGGGCCATGCTGTCAGTGTGACTCAGCACTGTTGTTGTGCCATCAAGTCCAAACTGACTCATAGCTGACCCTCCATCAGGTTTTCGGAGGTGTAAGTAGCCTGGAAGGAGATTTGCTCATCCTTCTCCCACAGAGCAGCTGGTAGATTCAAACTGAATGCATTTCAGTTAGCAGTACAGTCCCTGACCAGTAGGCCTCCAGAGCTCAGTATTATTGTTGTTAGGTGCTGTCAAATCAAGGACGGTTCATAAGAACCCTGTGAACAACAGATCTGGATTCTATCTAATCCTGTACTGTCCTCATCATCTTTGACACATTTGAGGCCATTGCTGCAGTCACAGTGTCAATCTATCTCATTGAGTGTCTTTCTGTCTTTTTTTTTTCTGTCTTTTATGGGTCATCCTCTCTTTTGCTGACTCTCCACTTTTCCAAGTCTAATGTCTCTTTTCTAGGAATGGTTTCTCCTACCCATGGGCTGCCAAAAGAACAATCTGAAATGTCTTGGGAAAAATGCAGCCAGAGTGCTCCTTGAAGGCAAAGATAGCGAAGCTTTGTCTCTCATACTTTGGACATGTTGTAGGGAGCTCAATACTGTTGTTGTTGTTGTTGATTGCCTTCGAGTTGAGCATGACGCATTGTGACCCTATGAACAAAATGCTTGAATCCCCTCTACAACTGTTGACATTTATCAAAGATCATAGAGTTTCCAGAGACATGTTATTTAGGAAGTGGATGCCACTCCTGCTTCCAAACCTGCCATAGTATGTTATTGTTGTTATGTGCCATTGAGTTGCCTGTGATGTATAGCGACTCTGTGTACAGCAGCTCTGAACCCTTCTCTGTCCTGAGCCAGTTTCACTAGTTCTGACGCTAGTAACCTGATATTTTGGTTGCAGTTAGGGAATGGCTGCTCAGTGCCTCTACTCTGCTGTTATTTTCCCCTGTATAATTAATGATAATTTTGTAGGGAGATACTTGAAATGGTAAAGATCTGTTTGTTAACATAATTTTGTCAGAACATACTTTATAAGGGTTATAGAGACCTTTAGTGAGTGAGTGATTCCAGTGCCATTGCTGATTCTCTGACAAGTAACCTGCAGATGTATCCCGTGGACCAGTGCATCTCACTGGAATGATCTTGTCAATGTGCCAGACCTACTGGTAGGAATCAGGTGAGCTTAAGTCTAAGCTCTTCTGAATGCCAACAATATTGAATATTTTTGCAGTTTAATCAAGATGCATAATACTTAAGCATGTATAAGGAACTCAATGTCAAATTCACTGTCATCACATTGGGTCAGCCTTACAGTGACTCTCCTTCAGGTTTCTGAGGCAGTGTGACAAGAGACTGCCCATCTTTGTGCTACGGAGCCTCTGGTGGCTCCAAATCACTGGGAAGCCTTTGACTAAGCAGTGCAACTCCTTATAGACTACACCACCACAGCTCCCTAACAAAATACAAGTAAATAACCATGAATAAGCAAAGAGAACATTAACACCATGCAGGTAGGACAGTGTGAAGCCTGACCACTAACACCCTAGGAAAGAAAGACCTGGGCTCCTCTGCCCACCACATGACAAAATGTCAATTTTATATTAAAAGAAAACCAGAAGAGAGAGCTGTTCTTACCTTGGAATGTGTTTCAATCAAACAGACACTAAATGCTAATTATTTATGTGGTAGAGCAGACCTGAAGATAACAGGAAGACCATAAGACACAGTCATTGACCCCAGATGTCTGGTCATCTCAAAAATGAAGTCCAGACTCATGGAAAACCAAACAACAACAGCACAAGAGTTAAAAGAAAATAAGATCTCAGTAAAAAGAGATGTCCCAAACAGTGCATGTACCAGTCCCTGTACCCTCAACAATTTAGGAAGACAATAATAAGTGGATTGTTAGGGTTAGAAGAGTGATTCCAAATTTAGGAAATAAGAATACATTATCATGAACAGTGTATTGTTTTGCAACTTTAGACACTGGATTGAAGGGGTAAGTGGAAAAATAGGACAACAGTTAGATGATATCAAAAGAAGTTGGAAGGAGAACACAAAATCACTGTTGGAAAAATAATTGGTGGGCACAGCATATCAAGAGGCAGTGGTAATGAAGGAAGAAGTTCAAGCTGCTCTGAAGGAATTGGCAAAACACAAGGCCCCAGGACTTGATGGAATACTAATCGACATATTTCAGCATGCCCTGGACATGCTCACCAGGTTGTGCCAAGAAATCTGGAGGACAAGCTACCTGGACAGTTACCTGGAAGAGATCCATGTTTATTCCCATTCCAAAAAAAGGGTGATTGTACAGAGTGTGGAAATTATCAAACAATATTATACACAAGCAAAATCCTGCTGAATATTATTTTTTAAAAATGACTGGAGTAGGATACCAACAGAGAACTACTAGAACTACAAACTTTGTTTAGAAAAGACCATGGCATGAGGAACATTGGCAATCTCAGGTGGATCTTGGCTGAAAGCAGAGACTACCAGAAGAATGTTTGTATGTGTGTCATGGACTATGCAAAGACATTTGACTGTGTGGACCACAATAAAGTGTGGCTAATTGAGAAGAATGGGAACCACAGAACACTTGATTGTGCTCATGCAAAGCCTATACTTGGATCAGGAAGCAGTCATCAGAACAGAGTAGGAAAATGTTACATGGCTCAAAATCAGGAAAGGAGTGTATCAGGGATTTATCCTGTCTCCACAGCTTTTTAATCTATATGAAGAACAAATCACTCAAGAGTTTGGGCTTTATGAGGAGGAATGTGACAACAGAATTGGAGGAAGAGTCATTAACAGTGTGCATTAGGCAGATTGCTTGCTGAAACTGGAGGAGAATATGAGGTGTTTTCTGCAGAAGGTAAAGGATTGTAGTCTTCAATATAGTTCAACATAAAAAAAAATAAAGATTTTCCCCACTGGGGCCCCTTGGCAGCACATGATAGATGGAGAAGAGATTGAGATTGTTAAGAGTTTTAGTTTGCTTGCCTTCACAATCAACACTTCTGGCAACAGCAGTCAGGAAATCAAAAGATGAGTTGGATTAGAAAAGTCTGCTGTCAGGGATCTGTTCAGAGTGCTGAAGTGCAAAGATAAAAGTCTAGAGACTAAGGTGCCCCTGATCCAGGCCATGGTCTTCACAGTTTCTTGCTCTGCAATAAATAAAGATGAAAGAAGAAGAATTGATGTTTTTGAGTTGTGGTGCTGGAGAAGAATATTGGACATACCATTGGACTGCCAAGAGAACAAACAAGGCTGTCTTGGAGCGGGTAAAATCAGCTTGCTCTCTGGAGACAAGGATCTTGAAACTCTGTCTCATGTTCTTTGGGCATGTTGCTACAAGGGAACAGTCCTTAGAGAAAGACATCATGCTTGGAAGGGTAGAGGGACAATACAGAAGAGGAAGACCTTGGATGAGATGAATTGACTCAGTGACTACGATAATAGGGGCAAGTGTGTTGGAGTCAGTGATGCTGGCTCAGGATAGGACTCAGTTCAGAGCTATTATACATAGGGTCTCTGTGAGTCACAGGCAACTTGACAGTTCATAACAACAACAACAATCTAGATATCTAGCATGTAAATATATAGATAGATACTCATGACCTATCAGTTTGTTGTACTATGATGGCTGGCATGGTGCAATGTTTGAAGCTATACATTTGATACTTTTCATACCAGCAGGGCACCCATGGTGGGCAGGCTTCATTAGAGCTTCCAAACTAAGACAGACTAGGAAAATCAGGATAAAAACCAATTCAGAACAGTAAATGAGCACCCTGTGAAACCCAACAGAACATTGTCTGACTTGCTTGCTTTGGGCACGTCATTGAGGAGGATCAGTCAGTGGAGGAAGATGTCAAATTTGGTGACATAAAGGCCAGAGAGTGTGGGAGATCCTTGGTGAGATGAATCGATACAGTGAGGGACTCAGCGTGCTAGTAAGGGTGGTGCAGGAATAGACATGTTTCTGTCTTTTTGATTTAAAGTCACTATGACTTTGAACCAGCCAATGCAGCTAACAGCAGCATAGATGTTGTTAGCTAGATGTAGTTGTAATCATTGTTGTTAACAGTGTGTTAATTGTGTTTTTGTTAAGGGCCATCAAGTCTACTATGATTCATATCAACACTGTGAAGAACACATCTGAATTACCTTGCCCTGTCCTGCCATCGTGATCGAGCCCTAATATGTCTTGTTGAGGGTCTTCTCATCTTTCTCTGGCTCACTGTCTTTTCCAGCCTGGTATCTTTTTCCAAGGACTGACCCCTCCTGACAACATGCCTAAAGTATGTGAGACAAAGTTTGACTGCCCTTACTTACCTCAGGATCACCCCGATGGTACTTCCTCTGAGATGGACTTATCTGTTCTTTTGGCAGTCTGTGGTGGCCTAGTGGTGAGAAGCCACACCACAATCCTAAAGGCACATGATTCTAATCCATGAGCCGCTCCATGGGAGAAGGATGAGCAGTCTCCTCTCTGCTCTTTACAGCCTCTGAAAACCCACTGGAGAGTCAGCTTTGGGTTAGTAATGACTTGAAGGCACATGACAACAACAGTGGCATATTCAGTACTCTTCTTTAATACCACATTTAAAAGGCTTCTTTTCTTCTTAGCCTACCTCCAGATAAATATGAAGCATCTCACATACTTTGGGCATATTGCTAGGAGGGACCCGTCCTTGGAGAATGACATCATTCTAGGAAGGGTAGAAGGTCCGTGTAGATGAGGGAGACCCTGGATGAGATGTATTGACAGTGGTTCTGGCAGTGGGGTCAGATGTGTCAAAGATGGTGAGGTGGGCTCATGATACGGTAATATTCAGGGCTAATGCTCAAAGAGTCACTCTGAGTAGTAGTCAACTCGATGGCACATAACAACAACAGCCACTGTATTATGTTTAAGTCCACTGTTAGAGTCAGATTAAGGTGTCACTGATCCAAGCCATGGTCGTTTATATTGCTTAACAGCCAAGCACAGTACCTGAATCAGTCAGATATTAACTGAATAAAGTTTAATTCATCCCTTATCCAGGGACTGCCACTCTCACTTATCACCTACAAATTGCATTCATAAAATCCTCTCATTCCATTGAAATGGCTTATTCAGTCTCTATCTTTCTCACCTTCCCCACAGGGTATTGTGTCCCATAGGGTCAGAACCGACCCATACCTGACCCTCCAGTGGATTTTCAGAGGCAGTTAATCACATGGGAGAAGATTCCCCATCCTTCTCCCACAGAACAGCTGGTGGCCTTGAACCATATGCCCTCGGAATTGCAATGCAATGTCTTGTCTCTAGGCCACCAGAGCGCCTTGATATATGTGTGCTCACACAGACACACACATACAGAGACTTAAAAATTTTGCCTTCAAGATGATTCCAATTCATTGCCATCTTATAGGACAGAAAAGAAATGCCCCATAGTATTTCCAAGGCTGTAAATCTTCATAAAAGCAGACTGCCACATCTTTCCCCCAGAGGGTCTGGTGGAATTAGCCTTTACTTGTCAGCAGCCAAGCACTTAACCATTGCACCAGCTTAAACATTGCTCACTGCACAGTGCCACTCCTTACCTTGCATCTGGCTGTATAATCAGAGATCAGAAAGGTAGATAGGGGCTGGCCTAAATCTGTGAAAAGAAAAATTGAAAATCACAGACACAGAAAGATATCTCATCTTAATTCTCTTTAAAAAGGGAGCACTGGTGGCCTCGTGGTAAGAAGTTGCACTGGTAACCCAGAAGGAAGGAGTTCAAATCTCCACAGCTGTTCCACAGGAGAAAAATGGGCAATCTCTTCCTGTGTGCTTTACAGCCTCCTAAAACCAGCTCACTGAAGTTGCTTTAACTAACAGCACATGACCACAACAATCCTCTTTAAAAGAGGAGACCTGGAGGGAAAGCAGAACTCTTTAGACAATAAACTTTTACTAAAGTCATATACTTTATGGACTTCTGGTGGCCTAGTTGAGAAATCTATCTGCATATCTGTCTGATTCTCTCTCTCTCTCTCTCTCTCTCTGTGTGTGTGTGTGTATGTGTGTATACAGAGAGAGAGAGAAGCAGACAGATATGCAGATAAATTGGGTTGTGCTTCCAACTCAAAGATGTTCAAATCCAACAACACAAAGATGTTCAAATCCACCACAGGAGAAAGATTGACAGTCTCCTACATGTTATTTACATATGAACCTGCTAGAGGATTCAAAGGCAGTGAATGAGTGAATAAATCTTTACTATCAGGAATGATTATCATTATAAAAAGAACAGTCTATATTTTAATTAAGTCCACTCAGATCTTTTTTTATAACTAGAAGGGTTTCAAGTAAACAGCTGCCTATCAAAATTTCCAAAGTATCATTTCCATTTGATCCCCACAGCTCTTTGTCAGGTAAGCAGAGCAGGTTTCATTGTCATCATTTTATATGTGAAAGATTCAGAGAGGTTCAGTGGCTTGCCCAAAGCCACACAGCTTACAAGTAATACAGTCAAGTTCCAAATCCAGTTCCCCTACCTTTAAGTCTCATGGCTACTTTTTAAAAAATACACAAAAAGACTATTCCCTAGATAGAACTCTTAACTGTTTCCCTCCTTGTCCCCTTGTCTGATCTAAACATTTTCACAATGCCTGAATTTCTGTAGCACTGTGAGAAACAACGAGCCTCTCGAGTCAACTTATACCTTTCTGTGAGTTTTGAAGCACTTTCGGGAAAGACTAGTGCTGTTGCTGATTGCCATCGAGAGGGCTCCGGTTCCTGTTGACTTTATGTATAATGGAATGGACCTTAAACCTCCTTCTGAGCTGGTGTCTTGATCCTCGGTATGTTGACTCCGTTGTGGTGGCTACTGTGACAGCCCATTTCATTGAGGGTTTTCTTCATTTTCAGTGACCCTCTAACTGACCAGGCTTGCACATGACAGAGAGCAAGAAAGAGGATGGATAGGATCTGGCAGGTTCAGATCTGAAGTTCATAGAGTCACTGGGAATCGTAATTGACTCAACATGTCTTCATTTAGCAACCAGTCTGTCCTGGTGATGTTTCCAAAATAAGCAAGCCTAGATTGCTCTAACTGTGGACAGGAGCATTGTTAGGCTGACCAACACAAGCAAAGCCCTCTGTCTGAGCTCCAGGTCCCCGTTTAAACTTCTGTGTGGTCTGGCCATAAACTGGCCATCCCTGCTGCAGCTGAGCCTTTGATTATGCCTGCATCCTGTGAGCTAACCAGGGTCTGGCTTTCATTGTCCCTCCTCAGCATGGGACATTGAGTGGTGGGTCCATGATGCTTCTCCTCACCTGAGCCAGGTTTCTATCTGCTGCCTGGTGGACCCTCTTCCTGTTGGGGGACATCTTAGTACATAGGGACAGCCAAGCAGACAGCCAGAGGCCTTAATGGGCATTCCAGGCCTCACCTTTGATTTTGGCTGTTCTTGTGCCATCGAGTTACTTGCAACTCATAATGACCCTATATATGACAGCTCTGAACTCTCTTCTTTCCTGAGCCAACGTGCTATCTCTGACACATTCACCCCCATTGCCCAGTCACTGAGTCAGTTCACCTCATAGAGAGTCTTCCCCTCCTGCACTGTCTCTCCACCCTCCCATGCATAATGTCCCTCTCCAAGGTCTGGTTCATCCTTGCAACATGTCCAAAGTACATCAAACGGAGCCTCAGAATCCTTGCCTCCAAGGAGCAGCCTGGTCTAACCCTCTCTAGGATGAACCTGTTTGTTCTTCTAGCAGTCCATGATATATTCAATACTCTTCTCCAGCACCACAGCTCAAAGGCATCAATTCTCCTTCTATTATCCCTAGTCATTGTCCAGCTCTCTCATGCATAGCAAGTGCTTGCAAAGACTATGGCCTGGATCAGGTGCACATTAGTCTCCAGACTGACAAAAATACTTTCACGTTTAGAATGTTTCTACTCTCTCTCACATTTCCTGTCCTTTAAAAAGTCAAGCTAATTCTTGGAAGATCCTCACAAGCTTCCTAACCCAAGTATTTGAAAACCAGGAGGCTTCAAGGTCCCCTTGCTCAGATGACCCTCTGTCCTAAAACTGACTTCTGGCCAAAATGGTTGTCTCATGAAATGGCTAGAACTACACTTGACTCCTTTAGTCTCTTTCATGCCTGTGATTTTAGTAACCTCCCTGAAAAGCAAATCCTCCTACAAAAGTACTTAAATTTTTGGGGTCTTCCCAGTCTTTATGCTAGATTTCATCTTAGACTTGTGGGGTGTACCAATCCAGGTACATTTGCCAAGGCTGTTGACCAGGGGTGAAAAGGCGGGGTGCAGGCTCTTTCAGGGCAGTGGAACCATTCTTCATGTTACTGTCATGATAGACACATGGCATTATGTCCTTGTCAAACCTAGAGGACTAATTCGGCAACCCTAAGGTAGGTTCAGCAAAAACAAGGGAAGCCGCAATAAGATGGGCTATTGACACATTAGCCCCAATAAGCATTAGCAACAGTGGAAGTATTTTGTTCTGTTATATATAGGTTGCTATGGGTCACAAGAGTCTGGACTGCGGCTAATAAGTATGTAGATTATGGGCTTCAGCTAGTAATAATGTGCCAAAATTGATTCACCAATAGTAACAAATGCACCACATGAATGTAAGACATTAATAATGGAGGAAAGAATGCACAGAGGTGAATATGTGGGACCTCTAAAAAGAACTGTATCATTGTTGTCATTAGACCTGGCTCAAAATGAACAGCAGTCAGCATTCTACTGCATCCTTTCTCCACAAAGGAACCAAGGCTTCCTGATGCAAACTCATCTCATCCTGGACTGACTCAGAAATCACAGCTGCCCTGCTGGGAAGAATTTCCTCCACAGTAGGGAACACCCTACCATGAGCTAAGGCTCTCCAGTTCCATGGAACCCAGCACAAGAGCTAAATGAGTGCTGTTTACATGGTGTTTCCCAGTCTGTTAGTGGTACGATTAATGTGGTGTTTCTGCTGTCAGCTGACATCAGGTTGGCATTGACGCATGGCAGCCCCATGTACAACAGAACAAAACCCACCTTTGCCATCACTGGTGTGGCTGAGCTCCTTGGCAGAGCCTCTGTGTGCTTTGAGTACCAGCCTCGGGCTCATCCTGCAGCACTGCCGCCTGATGATGTTCTTCAGGGGGGTTTCACTGGCTGATTTTCAGAGGCAAAGTAGATGATCAGGTCTTCCTTCCTAGTCTCTCTTAATCTAGAAGCTCTTCTATTCACTGTGGGTGACACCCCCACACACAATATTTTAATTACTGGTGGCATAAGCTTCCAGCGTCATAGCAACATGCAAGCCCCCACAATATGGCAAATGCACAGACAGGAGATTGACTAGGATATACAGCCGATACCAGGGTGCTTTTAAAACAGAACAAGCACATCACCTAGGTCAGTCTTCCATATTCTTCTCCCACTATATTTGTCTCTGAATATATTTTAGATTAGTATCATAAAAACATAGGTGCAATTCTTAATTTTTCTTTGGTCAATTAATGTTGTTAGGTATAATTAAGCTATAGTACAAATAAGTGGCTTTCTTATTGGATTTTTTAAAATAGTTACATTTGCTAGGGAGTTGATTCTCCATAGCAGCTAGAGACTCAGCAAGCATTTAACACCCCAAGGTTTATAACGCTGTCAGTCTTTACGGAAAAGAGCCTACCAGAGTGGCTGCAGAGTGACTAATGGTGTCAAACCACTGACCTTTTGGTTAGTAGTCAATCACTTAACCACTGTGCCACCAGGCCTATTTAAAAAGACCTTTTGAAGGGCCTAAAAAGTAACAGAAAATTATTCTTTCCTCTATGAGATGGATTGATTCGGTGACTGGGGTAATCGGGATGGGTGTGTCAGAGGCGGTGCGGTTGGCGCAGGATAGAGCAGGGTTTAGAGCTGTTGTGCATAGGGTCGCTATGAGTCGGAAACGACTCGATGGCACATAACAACAACAACATGTTAATATTGGATGTTTCCAGTTTTCCCTTGAATAAATAAAGCAGCAATGGATAATTTAAAGCTTTTCTGATTTTCCCTTTTAAAGATTATTTCCTTGGGATAGATTTTTTCCAGTGTGTCAGAAATATATCAGTAGGTATATGACACCTAGGGATCCCTTTTTGCCGAATGGCAAGAGGCTGTGTTGCCGTCATGAAGGTACACAGTTTGAGGCCACCAGCTGCTCCAGCGGAGAAGGATGGACCATCTCCTACCGTGTGATTAAGTGCCTCTGAAAACCCACCAGAGGGTCAGCTATGGGTCGGTTCCAAGTGTATGATACACAACAACAACATGACACTTAAGTTACATTCCCAAGATGCCACTCTTAATCATTGCATTGAAGCGGATGACTTGCATTTAAGTTTTGGCATGAACTTGCCCATGGGCAAGTCAAGACGTGTGAGAAGAAGTGTGGCGTCCTGCTGTGACTGCTTCTGCACAAGGAGCTCAGCTCTATCCACCAAGCAGCATGGTCCCTTTAACAAACAGTGAACTTGAGCAGCCCCTTTAGAACAGATTCTGTTGACCAGTTTGGTAGTGACCTGGGCAGGATAAGCCTGCAGGTTACTTTGAGGACAAGAGTAAAACCACAGACTGTGTAGCAATCAAGAAAAGATCCATCGCAGGGCTGTGCTGGGCGCCTTCAACTTCTGTAGCTCTTGTCCCAGATTCTGACTTTGTGTTGACATTGTAACTCTTTTCTGTGTCTCTGTGTCTCCATGTGGAGAAAGCATGAGTGGTGCTTTGATTGCAATCTCACCTTCTGTGCTCATTTCCTGGGCAGTGCTGCTCATGTGCAGATGCCATCCACCCTCAGTGGAGGCTTTTGCACTGCTGAACAGGTTGCAGTGGAGTCTCTAGAATGATAAAATCTGGCCAAAACAACCTGGTGATCTAGTTCCAAAAATCAGCCAGTGACAGTCCTGCATATCCTGGTACCAGCCCATAGCCAATCTTGAAAACAATGCAAGACCAGGCAGCATTTCATGCCAATGTTCATCATGAATCAGGGCCTAAGCATCAGAGAGCTGGCAGTGACTAAGGATGACAGAAGAAAAATAGATGCCTTCAAGCTGTGGGACTAGAGAAGAGTAATAAACTTACCGTGGACTGCCAAGAGAGCAAATAGTCTGTCTTGGAGAGGGTGAAACCAAGTTGTTCCTTGTAGGCTAGGATTTTTGAAGCTCCATCTCACATACTTTGGGCACATGGCCAGGAGAGACAGGTCCTTGGAGAAGGCCATCATGCTTGGAAGAGTGGATGGACAGTGCAGGAAATGAAGACCCAGATGAGATGGATTGGTGCAGTAACTGGGGCAATGAGGGTAGGTGTGTTTGAGTCAATGAGATTGACTCCAGGGCAGGGTAGACTTCAGAGCTGTTATATGTAGATAGGGTCAATCTGGGTCACAGGTGACTCAATGACACATAACAACAAAAACAAATTATATGGTAGATATTCAAAATGGAAATCAGAAATTCTTTTTCATTTGGAGCCATCCTATTACATGAATTACCAAAATACTTATGCCATCAATTTGACTCTCTCTTTAGTAAAAAAAAATTGTTAGGTAGGTGTTAGCTTGGATAATTTAATGTTTCCTATTATTTCTCTAGTATAATTGAATAGTACCTCAGAGCTCAATTTATGGTTTTATATTGTTGTTGTTGTTATGTGCCGTTGAGTCATCTGCGGAGGTGGTTTTATATTATAGTGTTTATAAAGAATACATACTGTTAGGGGCCATCAAGTCAACCAACTCAGCAACTATGGTTGTTCAGATGAACAACACATCTGAACCTTGCCTTTCCCTGGACCATCCTCATGATTTCTCATGCTCAAGCCCATTGTTGACAGTCACTGTGTCAGACCATCTCACTGAGGGTCTTTCTCTGACCCTCCGCTTTTCTAAGCTTAGTGTCTTTTTGCCAAGGACTGGCCCCTCCTGACATCATGCCCAAAGTATGTGAGGTGAAGGTTCACCACCTTTGCCTTTAAGGAACAGTCTGTTTGCACTTCCTCTAAGAGACGCTTGTTATCTCTTAGCGGACCATGGGATACCTGAACACTTTCGCCATTTTTTGGTAGTATATGCATTATTACATATATATTCCAGTGTTCAGATGCATTGTGATGTATATAATGCAGTGTTATTGAGGCATGTAAGGGAAGCCGAAGAGAACAAGGAAAGAATTTCCATATAACTGAGAGATTTCTAGTTTGTCGTTCCTCCATGTGCTAAGAGTAAAAGAGTCTGACATCTAGAATTGAGCACTATATTTCCTATCACTAACCACAGCAGGTTTTTATAGTGACAATGGCATCACTATCCTGGATGTGGGTTTATATAACTACACACATTTTAAATTAGAAAGAGAATTGTGACTGAGATGAGATTTAATAGCAATGGAACAAAATTGACTTGAGCTGAACAGTCTGTTAATCTAAAAAGCAATCAAAACATTGCTCTTCTGCATTTTTTGAAGTAAGAACAGCCTCGAGAATAGTTATCAGTGTATTTGTTTTTTAAATAAAATTTTTATTTTATATACTGGTTTACTTACAAAGTTAGTATGCATTGTTTTTCACACTGGATCTTTCCCATTTCCTTTACCCACTCTTCTATGATTATGCGATCCATGATTACCCCCCCTGCCCATCCTCACCCCTCTGCTCCTATGCTCTCCTCTTGGAACCTCATACACGTTTCATCAGTTATCGTTCTATTTCTGCAATAATGGTCTTAAACAGTATTTGTCCTTATAGATGGGACTATTGGTGCCCTTTTCCTAATGGCCATGTCTTCACGTGCCTAGAATGGCAGTGGCCAAGGCTAACAGTGACAGAGCCCTGTGTCTGCTCCCTCACACTCTGGTCAAGGCTGAAGCCGGAGGACATTAGCGAGCCTTTCTGAGCCATGACACTTTCTAGTGGCACCTCCTCCCTTAGTGAGAAAAGGTGAGATTTTGCAGGACAAAAATGGTCCACTAACATCAGCAGTGGGCCTGTTGTGTAAATAAGCCCACAAGTCCTTTATTCCTTTCCATTGAAATATGTGATTTGGTCTACACCATTTTATGTTGTTCCTAAACAATTTCATTCTACAAAATAGCACACTAGAGATAGAAGTTGGGGTGGAAATAAACAATTCTTGCTCACACGTCTTCTTTGTTTTCCTCACAGGAGCAGTTTGAGTTTGCGCTGACCGCAGTGGCCGAGGAAGTGAACGCGATTCTCAAGGCCCTTCCACAATAAGCACCTGCTTCTCCTGTGGGATCTGAGGTGTCCTTCTGACCCCACCAGATGCCGTGGGAAACCCTGATATGACTTTAATTATGTGTCTTCTATTGTAACTGCATAGTAATAGGGTCTTTCAAAACTCCTGTAGTCAGTACAGTGTAGCAGCTAAAATGTGTGTTTCTGTTCAACCAAATACTAATAAAGATTTGTGGAAACATCCAATTACAGGGGGAGATCAGTTCATCCAATTATCTTCACTTTCTTGAAAAAAGAAATCACTTCTTAAAACACACATTCACATTCCTAATTGCAAATAATGCCGTATTTGTGATGCAGTAATTAGTACATTCAGTGCAGTCTCTGAGATGTTTGCTTATAATCTGTAACTTCTGAAGGACAAATCGGCTGGGAAGGAGGGGCCCATGCAAAGTGGTGAGGCTTTGCAGGAAGGCTCCCAGGGAAAGAAGTGGCACTCAGCATTTGTCTTCAAGATGATTTCTCGCTGGGAGAAACCATTGACTTATTTGGGAGTCAGATCCACAGAATTAGTAACTAATTCTAGTTAGCAAGGCAAGTAGCAATTGGAGAAGTGTCCCAGCCCTCTGTTATGTTTGCACATGAGCTGCTGGACATGCCCCTCAGTGCCATCAAAGGCCAGCTGTCCACTTTGTCCAGCACAGTGGAAAGATCTCAGGAACTTCCTCCTGTGGGCAGGCCTTCCTCAACCTGAAACGCATGCCCAATCTCAAGGCACAGACGCAATTAGGATGCGCTGAACTTTGTCTTGTAAAGTTATGGTTTAACCCCAACCTGGAGGCATGGTTTTTTAAAGCTTGAAAATACTGATTTATGCACTGTAAAAGCAGATACGCATAATAGACACTTTTCCTATGAGATAACTAGAAGTAGGATGAACAAACCTACTTGTAAATTTAGGTATTGTAAAGTAGGATTTAACAAACACTGCAAGTCCAAATGGGATTATCATTTCCAGCCAGATAGCTGGACTTTGTGACTTTGTCCTAAGGAATGCTTCTAGGCCCTGCTGGTGTCTAGTAAAAAGACCTGTGGTTATCTTCACTTGTTTCATAGAAAAAAAGAAAATGCAAGAAGTGCCATTCTTTTAATTTTTTTTTAATCTGTATTAAGTCTCCTGGAGAATGCAGAAGTCAGCATACTTGACTACTAACCCAAAGGTTGGGGGTTCTAGTCCACCATACAGCTCCTATGAAGAAAGGCCCGGTGACCTACTTCCAAAATATCGTCAGCTGAAAAACCTTTGGAGCACAGTTCTCTCGGAACCAGCTCCATGGCATCTGGTTTACATAGCAGTTGGGAAAGAAGTGGAAAATGTAGTTGGCCACCCAGTCCTTCATCCCAGGGATGTTGGATCCTTGGAATGACCAAAGTGCTTTCTTCACTTAACCCCTACCAGTTGCTGTGAGGTCCTGTAAACACCAGCACGGGCCTAGATGTTGTAGCGATTCCTTGAGTGTGCCAGAATAGCACACTCAGAGTCCCCCACCCAGAAGCAGAAATTCACCTTGAATTCAACTCAGAGTGAAGACATCTAAGGAAGCATGGAGCTGTTCCTTGCAGATCTTATTTATTGGATCGTGTATAGACATTTCCAATTGCTTTTCCATCCTGCTGGATTTCACCTCACTCTTTCCATTTTAAATAGTGCATTTCAAAAAGCAGCATCATTGGGGAAATGGCCTATTTAATGGGGCAATAAATGCCAAAATATTGTTTCTGTCTTTAAATGGTATTGTACTGTATCCGCTTTAACAATTCTGTCATTAATTTTTGAAATTTTTTTCTCTAACTAAAATTTAAATAATAGAAATTATCTTATCTGAATATAGAAAGCATATAACTACTTGTAATTTTTATCTTCTTATATTTCAAAAAGAAGTCCTCCAGTATGAGATAGACATAAATACATATATATAATATATATATTGTGTCATATTAAACTTTTGATTTCATGTTAGAGTGGTCTTTATTTGGAGATAAACACATTTTTATGCTCTGCGTCTATTTTTTATTTTTTTTTTCCTGAAAATATTGGGCTTTTTAGATTGCTAAGAGTGTGCCTTTTCTTGGAACTCTCAATGGCTTGCTGTTTTATTTGCTGAGTTAGATGTGTACTGAAAGCGAGGATGACACGGAGATTTTATTTTTAGAAAAGTCATTAAACAATTTTAATGAAAAGTTGCACATCCTGCCTCTACTCGAAGTGTTGTCTGTGGATGTTCAGGGATTCGGGCCCTTTCGCAGGGGAGATATTGAGAACGCCCTCTTCCTCCTCTTCTACTCCCTTCCCCTTCTGCCCTCCCAGTGCTGAAAGGTGGTCACTCCCTTCTCCCACATACCATCGTGTAGAGCCTGACAACAGTTGAGTCTTAGGTGTTTTCTTACCTGAAGTTCTTGCCTTTTTCCATCTAAAACTCCAGTTCCATTTTAGGATTAACTCTTCTTATCTTGCATGGAAAGAAGATCGTCCTTGGTCTTGCAATAGTCAATCCTCTATGGAACCCCAGAGAAAACCCATTTGAAAGCATTTCAAACAAGCACCAAAGGGAAAAGACACTGCTGGGATTTGGTTTTGTGGCTTAGCTTACATGATACACTGGTCTATTTTAGCTGACATGACAAGAAATAAAGACTAGTAGATTTATTTTATCACAAAATATAATCATTTCAGAACAAATAATCAATGTTCATTGAAATCCTGGTATTCATTTTTAAGAAATCAGCCACTAAATCATTTGATTGGCAGAAGGTTACATTCTTATTAGCTCAGTCTCTCTTACACACTCTTTTCCTCATGTATGCCTTCATGGTAAAATCCTAAGTATCCATGAAATTTCTGCTTTAAAAAAAATTTAAATATCACTGATTACAGTAGTCACTTCCATCTTAATGTGTATTTTAATATATAAAGCATCTTGGGATGAACAGATTTCAGGACTTAGGGGAGGAACAATATGGCAGACTGAATAACAATATTCCACTCTTGTTAGAAATACTCAGAAGTGCTTGACAGAAATGAACTTCAAAACTTAGATCACTAAGTCAGTCCCATAAGAACAAATAATGTATAAGCCCATTACTGTAGAACATGTATCTCCAAGGTGGGGAGAGGCGTGCAGAGTGGTGAGAATGGGTGGGGGATGCGAGGACGTAATTATAGAGTCACACAATTTGATGGGTGGAGGGAGGAGTGGGTAAAGGAAATGGGAAAGATTTAGTGTGAAAAACAATGTATATGAATTTTGTAAGTAAATCATTATAAAATGAAAATTTTATTTAAATTTTTTAAAAATCCTAAAAGCTGCTCCTTGGAGGCAAGGATTCTGAAGCTCCATCTGACATACTTTGGACATGTTGCAAGACAGGATTAGTCCTTGGAGAGGGATGTCATGCTTGGGAGGGTGGAGGGACAGCACAGGAGAGGAAGACCTTCGATGACATGGATTGATTCAACAAAAATAAAAGAAACTTACTATAAGAGGAAAAAAATTAGATCACTTACACAGTTCTCAGGTCAAATGGAAATACCAAGTACACAGAGACAGAACTCAAAATCAGTGTTATACAGCTTAGACTCTGATCTGGATACCACTTGGAGTCAGGATAAATGTGAGGACACTGGTAGGTGATTAAAAACAGGCTCTATGAAAGAATGCACCATAGAAGTGTGCTTAAGTTTGTTGTGAGATTTACCGACAGAAGATAGACAGATCACCACCTATAGCTAGCAATCACATATTAAGTATTCTGGTGGGAATTCTGTAAGACCTATTGACAAAATCCTCTTACACCTTCAAAACACATTTGATTCTCTCTGGTTCAAATCCATGAGCATCTCTGAGGCAGAAAGATGGGCAATTACCTATTATGTCATTTACAATTTTGGAAATCTGCGAGAGGGTCTACTATGAGCTGGTTCTGACTCAATGGCAATAACTGGCCTAATCAGCATTCACAGTGCTCACTTCATCACTTAAAGTCTAGACAGTCAAAAGAACAAAAACTGAAGTCCTAAGATGTACTCTTGGCCCATTCCCATGACTTGAATATGGAATTACACTATGAATTATGTCATGATAAAAATGTGACATTATGGAACATGGAGTTAAGAGCTGTATAGAAACATACAGTTATCTATCTGCGTGCATCTGTATGTTCCCCCATACACAAGCTAAGGATGAAAATAATTGTTAGAGCATAAATAGTAAAATGTTGTAAAAAGAATTAGCAAGTGGTAAGTTTTTAGTATGCACATGTTGTTGTTGTTGTTATGTGCTGTCGAGTCGCTTGCAACTCATAGCGACCCTATGTACAACAGCTCTAAACTGCTCTGTCCTGTGCCAATCTCGTTGTCTCCAACACACTCATCCAGATTGCCCCAGTCACTGAATCAATTCACCTCCCAGAGGGCCTTCCCCTCCTGCTCCTGCCCTCCACCCTC
>NW_006399810.1:10867224-10891281 GCF_000299155.1 Elephantulus edwardii | reverse complement strand
CTTAGGTTGTTTCCAACTCCTTGCTATTGTGAACAAAGCTGCAATAAACATGGGTGTGCATATATCTGCTTGGGTGTCAGTTATGGTCTCTTTGGGGTATATTCTCAGTCAATTCTCCTTCTATCCTCCCAGGTCATTGTCCAGCTCTGTGACGCATAACAAGTGATTGCGAAGACCATGCCCTGTACCAGACGCACCTTAGTCTCCAGAGACCCACCGTTGCTCTTCAGTACTTTAGAGAGGTCCCTAAAGTAGACTTTCCCATCACAATATGTCTTTTAATTTCCTGACTCCTGGTGCCAACAGTTTTGATGTGGAGCCTAGCCGACTAAAGCTGTGAACAATCTCAATCTCTTCACCATCCATCCTGACTCTGCCAATTGGTCCAGTGGTGAGAATCTCTGTCTTCTTGACATTGAGCCTCAATCCATATTGGAGGCTGCGGCCCTTGACCCTCTGCAGCAAGCACTTCAGGTCCTCCTCAGTTTAAGCAAGCAGGGTGGTGTCATCTGCATAATGCAGATTGTTGATAGATCTTCCACCAATCCTGATGCCGCATTTCTCCTTATAGAGCCCAGTCTCTGGATGATCTTTTCTGCATACAGATTGAAAAAGTATGGAGACAGGACACATCCCTGGCATATGCCCTTCTCAATTTTGAACCATGCAGTGTTTCCTTGCTCTGTTCTGATGACTGCTTCTTGGTTCAAGTATAAGCTTTGCATTAGCACTATCAAGTGTTCTGGGATTCCCATTCTTCTCAGAGTCAGCCACAGTTTATTATGGTCCACACAGTCAAACGCCTTTGCATAATCAGGGAAGCACAGATAGACATTCCTCTGGTACTCCCTGCTTTCAGCCAAGATCCATCTAACATTAGCTACAATATCGCTAGTACTACGACCCCTCTAAACCCAAGCTGGACTTCTGGCAGTTCTCTGCTGATGTCCTGTTCCAGTCATTTTTGGATAATCTTCAGCAGAATCCTGCTTGCATGTGAAATCAGTGATATTGTTCTATAGTTTCCACACTCTGTTAGGTCACCTTTCTTTGGAATGGGAACAAATATAGATCTCTTCCAGTCAGTTGGCCAAGTGGTTGTTCTCCAGATTTCTTGACACAACTTGGTGAACACATCCAGGTCAGCATCTGTTAGCTGAAATATGTCAATTGGTATACCATCTATTCCTGGGGCCTTATTTTTTGCTATTTCCTTCAAAGTATGCACATAGAGTGCTTTACCAGAATTTCTTCAACTATCCATTTATATCCTTTCTAAATGACTATATTAACAGCTAGTTCACAAAATTCCTAAAAATATTAACATTTCACCCTCCTGAACTGGTAAAAATTTATTTCAGTATATGGCTATCTGAGATCCACAGGGGAAGAGATAGGAAGCTGTGAAATAGTCTGCTGTGAAAAAGCAGGAAAGTAGGGTGTGGGGAAGTTTGAAAGACTGCCCTGTCAAGTTGTCTAGCTGGAAAAAGAGCTAATGCCATAAAGGGTTGTCATGTTCAAGTTGATCCTACCCACACGGTGCAAGAAATCCAACCTGGAAAACAAGGGTTAAAAATTGCTCCAAGACCAATGACAGCATGAGTGACTCAATGTAAATGAGGGCAAAACCTCTCTGTCTGGAATAACCCCTACCCAGAGTCCAAGGGGCACTCAGAAAAAAATTTCTCCCGTTAAGATGAATTCTTAATTTAAAAATTACAGAATACAAGAGTAAAGGGGCTGCTCTAGTAGAGTCTTGTGACTCTTGAATATAAATATTATAAGTAGCACATAAATAGTAATAAGAAAAAGGATGTTGATAGATGATAGATTAGTTAAATAGATGATGATGATGATAATAATAGATGATGATAGATGATAGATACAGATAATAGGTAAGTAGATGATAGACAGATAGATAATAATAATAATAATAGAGAGATAGAGAGATGATAGATACATAGATGATAGATAGATAGAGATAGATAGATGATAGATAGATAGAGATAGATAGATGATAGATAGATAGATAGATAGATAGATAGATAGATAGATAGATAGATAGATGATAGATGATAGATAGATAGATAGATAGATAGATAGATATAGATAGATAGATGATAGATAGATAGATAGATAGATAGATAGATAGATGATAGATAGATATAGATGATAGAGATAGATAGATGATTGATAGATGATAGATAGATATAGATAGATGATAATAGATTATTATAGATAATAGATGAGAGAGAGAGAGAGAAATGATTGCTGTTGTTGATTGCCTTCAAGTTGAGCACAACTCATAGGGACCCTATGAACAAAAGACCTGAAGTCCCTCTCCAACTATCGACATTTATAAAAGTCCATAGAGTTTCTGGAGGCATGTTATTTAGGAAGTGGATGCTACTATAATAATAATAATAATAATAATGAGGAGGAGGAGAAAGAGGAGGAGATGGAAGAGGAGATGGATGGATGGATGGATGGTGTGGTTTAGCAGTACACACAAAATTGCACTACCAAAGCAATGGTACACAATTCAAATCTATCAGCTGATCGTGGTACAAAGATGAGCAATCTTCTCATTGAGCAAGTTACTCCCTCTAAAAACGTTCTGAAGCAGCAGCTATAAGTCAGTTCCAAAACACACCATCTCACATATATGTGGCAGTTGTTATGTGTCAGCTTGGAACCTATCCATAGGTGACTCTCCGGTTTGTTTTCAGAGGCTACAAGTTCCCAAGAGGATATTCCCCATCTTTGTACTGCAAAGCTGCTGGTGGACTTGAATTGTGTTCCTTTAGGATGGCAGCACAACTCTGTCATCTACCACTAGGTAGACCACCAGAATTACAGTCGCCATAATTAAGAAGCTGTGTTTTAATCTCAAATCCACTATAGAAAGATGGGCAATCTCTTCACGTCCAGTTTTGTTGTTATTATTTTTGTAATGTGCCATCAAATCACCTGCTACCCATAGCGACCCTGTGTAGAGCAGTTCTGAACCCTGCCCTGTCCTGAGCCAGTCTTACTGACTCCAATACATCTACCCTCATTGCCCCAGACACTGTATCAATCCATCTCATCAAGGGTCTTCCTCTCCTGAGCTGTCCCTCCACCCTTCTGAGCATGATGTCCTTCACCAAGAATTGGTCCCTCCTGGCCACATGCCCAAAGCATGTGAGACAAAGCTTCAAAATCCTAGCTGCCAAGGAGAAACTGGGTTTCACCCTCTCCAAGGCAGACATATTTGTTTTCTTGGCAGTCCATGATATGTTTAAGACTCTATTCCAGCACCACAACTCAAAGGTATCAGTTCTTCTGTCATACTTAGTCCAGCTCTCTAATGCATAGCAAGTAATTGCAAAGACTATGGACTGGATCAAGTGCACCTTAGTCTCTAGACTGACAACGTTGTTTCTCAGTACTCTGGAAAGGTGCCAGACAGAAGATTTACCTAACGCAATACATCTTTTGATTTTCCGACTGTTGGTGACAAGAGTGTTGATTGTGGAGCCTAGCAAACTGAAGCTGTTAACAACCTCAATCTCTTCTCTATCCATTATGGTACTGCCAATTGGACCAGTGGTGAGAATCTTTGTTTTATTGATGTTCAGTCCTGATCTTCTGAACCAAGTGCTTCAGGTCCTCCTCAGTTTCAGAAGCAAGGTATATCATCTGCATAATTTAGGTTGTTGTCTTCCTCCAATCCTGATGCCACATTCCTCCTCATAAAGCATAGTCTCCAGAATGATCATGTGTAAGTTCAAATTAAAGCTCAAAAAGGTCAAATCAAGTCCACAGGAATAAAAATTTTACCATGAGTTTGTCCTACCTGAAATGAAGGATCAACTCAGGAACAAGTTTGAGGCCTTGAACACTAATGAATGAAGACCAGATGAGCTGTAGGTGGATATCAAGAGTATCATCCATGAAGAACACAAAAGGACATTGCAAAGAGAAGGAGGAGGGGGAGGGGAAGGGGGACCAAAATGGATGTAAAAAGAGACTCTGAATATTGCTATAGAGCACCGAGAAACTGAAAAAATCAAGAAGTCAAGGAGTTGAATAGAAGATTTCAAACGACAGCAAAAGAAGACAAAGCAAAGTATTTTAATGAAATGTGTAAAGAGCTAGAATCCGAAAATCTAAAGAGACAAACTCACTCAGCATTTCTTAATCTAAAAGAACTAAAGAACGAATTCAAGCCTTGAGTTGCAATACTTAAGGATGCAATGAATAGAATAAGACCTAAATATACAGAAAAATATGCCCTGTTCATGGATGCTGTTGCCGTTGTTGATTGCGTTTGAATCGAGCACGACCTACAGTGACCCTATGAACAAACTGCCTGAAGCCCCCTACAACTATGAGTATTTATCAAAGTTCATAGAGTTTACATGGATAGGAAGACTCAGTATTGTGAAAAATGCAATCCTATCAAAAGTAATCTACATGTTCAACACAATCTCAATACAGACACGAAATTCATTTTTCAGGTACATTGAAAGGAAAATTGTCAAATTTATTTGGAGAAGAAAGAGATCTTGAATAAACAAAGCACTTCTGAAAAACAAAAATGAAGTGGGAGGCTTGGCATTCCCTGATCATAAAACCTACTACACAGAGGTAGTAACCAAACCAGCTTGATACTGGTACAATGACAGGCACATAAGTCAATGGAACAGAATAAAAAACTCAGAAGAAGACCCAGTTATCCATGACAAGGAAATAAAACCCCTCAAATGGGGAAATGACAACTCTTCCACAAATGATGCTGGCAAAACTGGACTTCTTCATACAGAAAGCTGAGGCAGGATCTACATATCACACTATATACAAAAATCAACTGAAGGTGAATCAGAGACCTCATAATAAAGCCAAAAACTATAAAGTTCATCAGACACAAACTAGGATCAAGCTTAGCTGGCCCAGTCTATGGTAAAAAAAAGACTGGCAAATACAGCCAGTAATGCATAATCTGAAGAGGATAAAATTTATGAATGGGACCTTCTAAAGATGAATCTCTGTGGTCAGGAAAATTTTTTTTCAAAAGGGTAGGAAGGAAACCTACCAACTACAAAAAACATTTGGCAATACTATTTCAGATAAAGGTCTCATATCAAACATTTATAGAATCCTACAGGGCTTCCATAAGAAAAAGATGGATAGCACAATTATAAAATGGGCAAAAGACATGGAAAGAATTTTCATAGAGGAAGATACTTGAGTGGCCAACAGACACATGAAGATATGCTCCAAATCACTGGCAATAAGACAGATTCAAATCAAAAGCACAATGAGATGTCATCTCACCCCGGTAGCAGTAGCAGAGGTTAACAGGACAGCAAGTATTAAATGTTGGAGTGTATGTGAAGAAATAGGAACTCTTATATACTGTTGATGGGATTGTAAAATGGTACAACCACTCTGGAAGGCAGTTTGAAGCTTCATGAAAAAGCTGAACATAGAACTTCCATATGATCCAGCTATTCCACTGCTTGGAATATGCCCCAAGAAAATTTAAATGGGGGCACATACGGAGATCTGTACACCAATATTCACCGCAGCACTATTCATAATCACAAGAACATGGAAACAGCCCAAATGTCTAATCACAATTGAATTAATTAAGAAATTATGGTATATCTGGCAGTGCAGCTGGAACACAGTGCAGCTGAAGATGGCTTGAGAACTGGCATTTCCTGGGTGTGCTCAATAGGAAAGAGATCACACACCTCCCACCTGGCATGCATCTGCAAGCCTGCCAGGCCTCTCCAGTGCCCATGTCCAACACCATCGCCGGCACCGAACCCCAGAGCCCATGCCTGCACTTAGCCCTGGAGCCAGCCTCCATGCTCCAACCCTACACTTGCCTTTATAGTGCTCCCATCTCTACTCAGTAACTTCAGATAAAGAACATACCATCGCCTCAGGCATGAAAAACTCTACCACAGCAATGTCAGGTAAGAAGCAGGCTATCTCAAAACCTACACAAGTTACAACCAGGAGAAGATAAAATAGATGAATGGGACCTTCTAAGAATCAAATCCTTATGCACATCCAAAAACTTCTGCAACAGGATAAAAAGGGAAGCCACAGACTGGGAAGAAGTATTTGGTCAGATAAGGGACTTAGATCTAGAATTTATAAAACACTTGAGCACCACAAAAAGATAAAGGTAAATAACCCAATTGAAAAATGGGCACAGAATATGAACAGACACTTCACCAAAGAAAACATTCAGATGGCCAATAAGCATATAAAGAAATGTTCAAAATCCCTAGCTCTAAGAGAGATGCAAATCAAAACAACTATGAGATATCATCTCACCCCAGTCAGAATAGCAAAATTTAACAGAACAGCAAGCAACAAATGCTGATGAGGTTGTGGAGAAACTGGAACCCTTATTCACTGGTGAGAGTGTAAAATTGTGCAACCACTGTGGAAGACAGTATGGCACTTTCTCAAAAAGTTGCAAATAGAGATACCATTTGACCCAGCAATTCCACTACTGGGAATATACCCCAAAGAGACCATAACTGACATCCAAGCAGATATGTGCACACCCATGTTTACCGCAGCTTTGTTCACAATAACAAGGAGTTGGAAACAACCTAAGTGCCCATCAACAAAAGAATTGATAGAGAAACTGTGGTATATTCACACAATGAAATACTATGTTTCATTGAAAAACAAGAAACTCATGAAATATTATACAAATTGGGTGACCCTGGAAGACATTATGCAATGTGAAATATCTCAGTCACAAAAGGACAAATGCTGCATAGCGTCACTGTTGTAAAATAGGACTGACCTTGGTGTGGGGGGCAACTTAAGAAAGGAGGGGATAAATAATGTATACTTATTTCATTGAGGCAGATGAGGAAGAGAACTGTTTGAAAGGAATATATGATTGGTTATTATTATCATGACAGGAGTCCAGAATAGGAGTCACATAGTAAAGTGGACTGGGTGGGGGGTGGGGTGGGGAGCGGTGGGGCAGAGATTGTATAACAATGGAAGAATTTTTTTTCTTCTGAGAGAAAAGTAAACAGGGGAGAGGGTGGGTAGGGAGGAAAGTGTGCAAAAAAAAAAATGCAAAATCCCTGTAAAACTTTCATTAAAAATTAATTTTAAAAAACAAAAAATCTAAAAATAATAAAATAAAAAGGAATTATGGTACATTCACACGATGGAATACTATGCAGTATGCAGGAGCAATGATTTTGAAAATCACTACCTAACTTGGGAGGGACTGGAGAGCTTTATGATGAATGAACTAATTCAGTCTCTTAAGGACAAATACTGGAAGGACCATTATTGTAGAAATAGAAAGATAACTAGTAAAATGTGTATGAGGATCCAAGCAGGGGAACGTAGGAGCAGAGGAGTGAGGATTGGTAGGTAGGTAATCATAGCGTCACACAATTTGATGGGTCGAGAGATGGGTGAGTAAAGGAAATGAGAATGATCCAGTGTGGAAAACAATGTATACAAATGTTGTAAGCAAACCAGTATAAAATTAAAATGCTATTAAAAAGAAAGAAATTATGGAATGTGACAAGTAGAGTTAGAGCTCTGAAACAAGGAAATAGTATTTATTGCCAAGAGAACGACAGGAATCTTTTCTGTCCTCAAGGAAGAAGAGCCTGGAGACCTACTTCTAGAAACTTTGCCAGTGAAAACATGTGAACTGCCGTGGAACATTGTCTGATACAATGCCAAGAGATTAGCCCTTCGAGTTGGAAGAAACTCAAAATGTGACTGGGGAAGAAGTGATGCCTTTGATTTGTGATGTTGGCAAGGAATATTCACTAAACCATGACTAAACCATGGGCTGCCGCAAGAACAAACAAATCTGTCTTGGCAGAAGTACAACCAGAATGCTCCTTTAGAAGGCAGTGTGGGGAGATTTTTTTCTCACAAATACACTTTGGACATGTGTCTGAGAGGACTAACCTCTGAAGTAGGACATCATTCTTGATGAAGTCCAACTCAAACTCAAAACTCACTGGTGTTGGCTCAGTGATCCTCCATCCAGTTTCCTTGCTTGTAAATCCTAAGGACAGAAGTCTCCTCATCTATCTTCCATGGAGGAGCTGGTAGATTCAAACTTCCAACCTTTTGGTTAACAGTTTGACATATTACATTAGGTAAATCCTAATACAACATAAGTAGTGCCCTTAAATGATAAGAGACACAGACACACAGAGAAGAATGCCACAAAATGATAAATGTAGAAATTGAAATGATTCAACCATGAAGCAAAAGACATCAGAGAAGTGAGTTCACCCTCATGACCTCAGTAGGAACCAGGGCCTTTCTTCTTCCCTCAGAGAAAGGAGCTCTGGTGGCCTACTTGCAAGGAGTGACACTGGCAATGCAAAAGTTCGTAGTTTCAAATCCACCAGATGCTCCACAGGAGAAGAATAGGCAGTCTCCCCCTGAGTGACAAACTGCCTCTAAAAATTTGCTAGAGTCACCTGTGGGTCAGTTCCAACTTGACAGCATAAAACAACAACAACCCTTCAGAGCAGTGCAAGAACAAATTGATATTGTTTTAATCTATGTAATTTGTGGAACTTTGCCTCAGCAGTCCAAGGAAGCCACCAAAATCAGAACTGTTGCCATCAAGTTAATTGTGACTCATGATGACCCCTGTGTTACAGAGGACTCAGGTCTCCAGATTGATCATCAGACAACCTAGTGATGCAATTTTGTGAAATTACGGCTTGTGAACAAGGTTAAAAGTGTGAAGAGCTATGACCTTACCCACTTTACCCACTAGGTCACTAAAGATTTTGTTTAAAATAAAAAATAAAAATTAAAGTTTATTATAAGTTTGAAAATAAAAGACTGTACATTCTAATTCTAAAATTTAAACACCTCAAAAAAATAAAATAAATGGACCTATGTTCTAAGTGGTATAGCCCTGGTCTGTCCATTAGCTGTACATAGGTAATTTGTGGTTGCTGTGATGCTAAACACTGTGACACTGATGTGTCAAATGTGCTAATGGTTACCCATGGTGGACAGCATTTGGTGGAACTCCTCAATTAAAACAAGCTTAGAAGCAGGAGCGGCATCCACTTTCAAAATAGCTTTCCCCCAGAAACCCTACGAATTGGAGAAATGATGAAAGTTATACAATTGTTCAGGTCTTTTGTTCATAGGATCACCATGAGTCAACGGCACTTAACAACAACAACAACGACAACAACATTTATCTTAATAAGGGAGATCTGGTGGCCTAGTGAATAGGGAATTGCACGGCCAACCCAAAAGCGATCAGTTTGAATCCACCAGCAGCCCCATTGGAGAAAGAGAAATAATCTCCTCCCATGTGATTTCAGTCTCTGAAAACCCACTGGAGGGTCAGTTATGAGTTGGTTCCAAATTGATGGCAATGAGAGTGAGTTTCTCTCATTCACTGCTATGCAGATGTACACATACAGGCAGACACAGTCACACCTGCAGCATATACACATAGCACACACACCCCACAATGACACAGTGCATATTAGGCCACACACATGCTTCTGGGTTATCAAAATTTTCTTCTCCTTTGTTTATAGTAAAGTCTTATTTCCAAGGTCCACTTCCAGGTATTCTGACCCCTAGTGTGAGAACACTGGTGACCATGGTCCCCTTAAGGGCCTAGCATTGGCTTAAGACCCAACTACAAGAGTCTGGCTCTGTTGGTGTGACATTCCTCCAGCTCCTTCTACTTCCCACACAGACAGCTGCATGCTGGTACCAGGAAGTAACTGCTGGGTTTCAAGTTGTACACCTGCTCTCAGTCAGACCTGTAGAGAATTCAGTCTGAATAAGGACAGAATTCGTGGTGTACAGTAGTTTCCATCCTCCTCTGAAATTCCCAAGGCCAAGGGCCCCATAGCTCTGCTGGCAGCTATAAAGCTGTCTTGATTTTATTTGCCTCCTTGAACCTGTGCCAGCCAGCTCAGGTCTTTATAGCTATTTCCTGGAAGCATTCAGGATCATAGGTTGCTGTTATGCTCACTCTTCAGTGATCCATGAGAAGCATCCGAATCTCCATCCTCCAACCTCTGCACAAACCAAAGCTACAGCTAATGTGCACATGTGTCCCTGCTCCATGCTAGGACCTGCGGTTTAAACTAATATTATTAATACATTCTGCTGGATGATGTCAGTTGATGGGAATCCCAAGATGGTACTTAAGCAGTTAACTGCTCAACATCTGATGGAAAAGTTAATGTTCAGACCCATACAAGGATGCTTTGGAAGAAAAAACTGGCAATCTCCTTCCAAAAAGTTAGGTTTTAGAAACTTTGTGTTGCCTGGCTGTACTCTGAGACACATGGAATCCCCATAACTGGAAATCTGCCTGATGGTAACTGATAACTAACAAGCATTTGCTGTTGTTGTGAGGTGCTGTGGAGTTGACCCTATGAACAAATGATCTGTATGTACCCTGCCCTATTCTGTGCCATCCTCGTCATCTTTGATATGCACATTGTTACAGTTACTGTGTCAATCCATCTTGTTGAGGGTTTTCCTCTCATTTACTGACCCTCTACCTCTCCTAGAATGACGGTTCCTCCACCCAACAACTGGCCCTTTCTGAAAATGTGCCCAAAATACGTGGAATTAAATTTCACCATCCTTGCCTATAAGGAGAACTGCACTTCCTCTAAGATAGACTCGTTTCTTCTTCTGGCGACCCAGCAATATTCAGTACTCTTCTCAAACACCACAGTTCAAAGGAATTGATTCTTCTGTCATCCTTATTTATTGTCAAGCTTTCAGATACATAAGATGCAATTGAAAATACTGTGGTTTAGAGGTTGATTGTTGTTATTGTGTGCCTTCAAGTCAGAACCCACTAATAGCTGACACTCCAGTGGGTTTTTGAGGCAGTTAATCACACTGAATGAGATTGTTCATCCTTCTCCCATGGGGCTGCTGGTGGATTTGAACCATATGCCTTTGGGATTACAGATCAGCTTCATACCACTAAGGTGGTGATGATTGTTGTTACATGTCATCAGTTTGCCTGTGACTCATAGAGACACTATGTACAATAGCTCTGAAGCCTGCCCTATCCTAAGCCAGCCTCCAACACACCTATCAACACATCCCCCCAAACACACCAACCCCCACTGCTCCAGTAACTGTGTCAATCCATCTCTTCCGGGATCTTCCTCCCCTGCGCTGTCTCTCCACACTTTTCAGTATGATGTCTTTCTCCAAGAACCAGCCTCCCCTGGCCATGTGTCCAAAGATGTGAGACAGAGCTTCAAAATCATTATCTCCCAGGAGGAACTTGGTTTCACAGTGTCCAAGACAGACCTGTTTGTTCTCTTGGTGGTACATGGGAAGTTCAACAGTCTTCTCCAGCACCAGGCATTAAATTAACTCCAAGTCAGGATTCTCATGTATATAGAACAAAGGATCCCCAAGTCCTTTTCATGACCACTTTCATGACCCTAGATGTGCCTGAGTTATTATTGTGTCAGTATCTCTCACTGAGTTGCCCTCATTTTCGCTGACCCTCTCTACTTTGCCTCTACTTGTCTTTAATCTGCTATACTTCAGTTTTTGGTGCCTGCCATGTTGCTACGATTCTGGGACATGAGTCACTAATATTTCAAATAGGAGCAGGGTTACCCATGTTAGACTTATTCCAATGGAGGGTCCATACTAATGCAGACTAAGAGGATAGGTTTGGTGATTGTCTTCTGATAGTTAGCCAGTGAAAGCCCTGTGGAGAACAAGAGGACAGTCCTGGGAAGCTTTCTTTTTCTTATAAATTTGAATACTTCTTAAAAGCTCATCTACACATTCTCTTGCTCTCTCATCTGTCTTGTCCCCCCCCCCTTTGTCTTCCTTTTAAATGCACATGTGAAGCCATCAAATACATTCCACAGGGAAATGACAGCAGCGTTCTAGGTAACTTCTGTTTTATGCTTTATTAATCAGGTTGAACATTAAAAAAATAAATTTGGAATATAAAAACCACCTTTAGGAGGGTAGGCACTCATTAAAAATGTTTATTGGAATAGAAAAATCATATTTTGATTATTCCTTTGTTCCTCAACAATGGCTGGTTTTCATTTTATTCCAGGTATTTGTTTAGAAACTGGTTTTAGTCATTCACTTGGCTCTTTTTGTTATGAAACAAGCCATATGGTTGATGTCCTCTTTTAAATCCAATGCCGTCAATGGAACTCTGGATGTTTTTCTGGACCTACCTTGTGTGGTTCCTCCCTGCTCTCTCCCCCAGGAGGGAAGCTGCTGGAAACTAAGTACTGAGGAGTACTTTGCTTCCACAGCATAACCAGTACTTTCCCAGAGCTGAAATGTGTCCTCTGCTGTAGCCAGGGCAGGTGTGGCCACCACTTCCCTGTTGAGACATGTTCCAAAGCAGGAGAGAACAAGCCCAGCCATCCACCAGGGGCTCTTCACTGATGCTTCCAGTCCACGTGCTGACAAAGGACAGCATCAAGTGTCTCGTTTCCCCCAGGCCACAGTTCCCTGTGTGGAGAGTGGCTGCTCTCTGGAGCCCAGACGCACCAGCTCCAGTGCTTTCTCATGCGTCTGTCCATGACAGCTGTTTGTTTGGGGGAAAGTGATTCACTAAACGGCTGGCTGGGGGCAGGGCAAAGACTTGCAGAGGAAGATCTCAGAAGACTTGCCAGAGACTCTCTCACAGGATGTGATGATTTTGGGCGGTTTTGAAGCTTAAAGATTCAGTCATGCACCTTCTCAGGAGAGGCTCAGGCCTTGTAGTTTTGCTTTGGCTTGAAAAGAAAGCTAGGTCTCTGGGGATACCATCTCAGACAGGAGAGGGGTTTGGTTCTGAGGATCAAAAGAGATAGGATGAAAATATGCACAAGAGCCGGCTGTCCTTGGCCAGGCTTGCTCTTTTTCTCTAAATTTGACTTTCATCCCTCAGCCAGGCTCACCCTCTCTCTTTTCTCATTCCTATTTTAAGGGAAGACCTCCGTACATACACAATCTTTCTCCTTCTGTCTCCCTCACTCTTACTCTCTCATTCACTCATACACACATGCACACACCTCCACACACATCCTATGAAGTGCTGGTTGGCTGTAATTAAGGGCCAAGCTCTGGAATCAAGCCAACTGAGTTTGGAGCCCAGCTCTGCCAACTGTTAAGGAATGAATTGTGTCCCTCAGAATAAGGTGCCAACCCCCAGGACCTGTGACCTTATCTTCTAAGAGGGACTTTGCAGATAGCATGTGTTAGTGTGAGGTCATACTGGTAAATGGTGGGCTCTAATTCAATCTGAGATAAGGGAAAGGAGAGAGAACAGACAAAGCAGGTGAGGAATGGAAACAGGGATTAGAGGGATGTGGCCACAAGCAGGCATGCTGGATGCTGACAGCTACCAGAGCTGGGAGAGACAAAAAGGGTCTCCTTGGAATCTTCACAGCCCTGTGGACACTGTAGGTTCAGACTTTCAACCTCAAGATTTGTGAAAGGATACATTTATGTTATCTTGAGAAGCCCATTTGTAGTAATTTGTTACACAGCTCTAAGAAGCAAACAAAGACAAGTAGTAGCTGTGCTGCCTCCAATAAGTTATTTAACCTCTCTGTGCCTCATTCTCCTCAAAAATGGAGGAGGGAAGATGGAGAAGAGAGGGGGTGAGGATGGCCACCTTTCTAAGCATGATATCCTTCTCCAAAGATTAGCCTCTCCTAGCAACATGCACAAAGTATGTGAGATGAAGCTTTGCCATCCTTACCTCCAAGGATTATTCTAAATGCACTTTCTACAAAATATATCTGTTTGAGGTTTTTGGCAGTACAAATGGACATTCCACACTCTTTCCCAACTCTGCAACTCAAAGGCATCCATTCTTTTTTAAAAATTAATTATAATGAAAGTTTACAGAGACTTAGGGTTTCCATTCATTCATTGTTACACTTTTATCCCTGCCCATCCCCTCCACCCCAATTCGCTCTTCTTTTTGAAAAGTAAAAGACAAATTATTTCATTATGCAATTCCTTCCCCCAAGTCCACTCCACTATGCTGCCTTCATTCTGTATCCTTGTCATGACAGTAATACCTAAGCATATACGTCTTTTAAACAGTTCTCCCCCTCATCTGTTTCAATGCAGTATACATCACTTATCCCCTCCTTCTCAGTCTCCCCTTAGTCCCAATGTCAGTCCTGTTTTACAACAGTGGCACTATGCAATATTTGTTCTTTTGCTATTTTGAGATATTTCACTCAGCATAATATCCTCCAGGGTCACCCATTTTTTATATTTCATGAGTTCCTTGTTTTACAGTGAAGCATTCCATGTGAATATACCAGAGCTTCTCTATCCATTTGTTTGTTGATGGGCACTTGGGTTGTTTCCAACTCTTTGCTATGGTGAACAAAGCCGCAATAAACATGGGTGTGTATATATATGCTTGGGTGGCGGTTATGGTTTCTTTAGGATATCTTCCCAGTAGTGGAATTACTGGATCAAATGGTATTTGTATTTACAATTTTTTGAGAAAGTGCCATATAGTTTACCATAGTGGTTACACCATTTTATACGACCACCACTGGAATAAGGGTTCCAGTTTCTCTGCAACATCAACGCCAAAGTTTGTTGTTTACTACTCTGTTGAATTTTACTATTCTTACTGGGGTGAGAATGTCCTAATTGTTTTGATTTGCATCTCAGAGCTAGGGATTTTGAACATTTCTTCATGTGTTTGTTTGCCATCTGAATGTCTTCTTTGGTGTAGTGTCTGTTCATATCCTGTGCCCATTTTGTAACTGGGTTGTTTATCTTGTTGTGGTGCTCAAGGATTCTAAAAATTCTATATATAAGTCCCATGCCCAGATTAGATATAAGTCCCATGCCCAGATATTTTTTCCCAGTCTTTGGCTTCCCTTTTTACTGCATTTAGTTATTATTAAATTCAATGAAAATTTACACAGACTTTGGATTTCCATTCATTCATTGTTGCACTTTTCTCCCCTCCCTAGTACACTACCCTCTTGGAAAAGTCAAAGAAAAATTCTTTCATTGTTTTAAAATCCCTCTCCCAGGTCTACGCCACTATGCAGCCTTTGCTCTGGCCTCCTGTCACGATAAAGATACCTAATCACATATCCCTTTTAGACAGTTTTCTCCCTCATCTTTTTTAATGCAGTATACATTATTGAACCCATCTTTCTCAGTCTCCCCGCAACCCTGAGGCCAGTCTTGTTTTACAACAGTGGCACCATGCAGTATTTGTCCTTTTGTGACTGAGATACTTCACTCAGCACAATGTCCTCCAGGGTTACCCATTCTGAATAATATTGCATGAGTTCCTTGGTTTTCATTTAACGCAGAGTAGTACTCCATTGTGTGAATATACCACAGCTTCTCTATCCATTTGTTTCCAACTTAGGTTGTTTCCAACTCCTTGCTACTGTGAACAAAGCCGCGATAAACATGGGTGTGCATACATCTGCTTGGATGTCAGTTATGGTCTCTTTGGGGTATATTCCCGGTAGTGGAATTGCTGGGTCAAATGGTATCTCTATTTGCAACTATTTGAGAAAGTGTCATACCGCCTTCCATAGTGGTCATGCCATTTTACACTCCCACCAACAGTGAATATGGGTTCCAGTTTCTCCACAACCTTGTCAGCATTTGTTGCTTGCTGTTCTGTTAAATTTTGCTATTTTGACTGGGGTGAGATGATATCTCATAGTTGTTTTTAGTTTGATATTTTAAGAAAGTGTAACTTTGAGTCTTGCTGCAGACATAAGAATGGGCTTCCACCTACCTTTGGTAGCTCCTGGTAAGGGTAGAACAGGAACCTGTTGAACGTCATTTGCCACCAAAAAGAAAGTCTGTAAATTGTATCTTACCTAGACTTTCAGATATCTTTGCTATGAGGCCAGTTTAGAATTCTGCAGGAAATAATGGTGAGCTGACCAAGCTAAGAATGTTCTGGTTTAGAATTTTTATTTTTTCTTTCTTTGAATTTGAAGGAAAACATGTTCAAGGCTTCTAAACATTAAAAAAAATAAATAAAAAATCTTGGCTTAGACAACTATTGAGTCTGATGCCTAAATGGAATTCTAATTCACATCTTCTGAGTTTTGTTCACAGAGGTAAGGCTCATAGAGGCTCACTTTGCTCTATTCATCTTGTTTGGAAATGTCTTATTTTAAACATCTATGTTACTTTATTAAAACAATGATAAAATTACTTTAAAAAAGAAAAAGAAACAGTCTCAGAATCTCCCAGTTAGATGAAGAATGCCAGTGAGGGCCAGATGCCACACATTGTGTCATGATGGTGAATACTAGGATGTTCCACATAAAACTTGAATTATGACCCCTAGTCCTGAAAGCATGGTCTTATTTGGAAAAAAGGTCTTTGCAGATACAGTTAGTTAACATGGAGTAAACCAGAAACAAACCCACTACCTGAAAGTTAATTCCCACTTATGGAGACCCTTCTCCTAAGTGTCTCCCCCTTCTCAATCTTCATAAAGTCCAGGCTCCCGAATGATCTATTTCACGTACAGACTGAAAAGATGTGGAGATAAGATACATCCCTGATCACTCCTTTACTGATTTTGAACTATGCAGTGTTTCTCTGCTCTGTTCAAACAGCTGCTTCCTGGCCTAAGTATAGGTTTCACTTGAGTACAAGCAGGTGTTCTAGGATTCCTATTCTTTTCAAGTTTAGCCTCAACTTGTTGTGATCCACACAGTCAAATGTCTTTGCTTAGTCAATGAAACACAGACGTTCCTCCAGTTCTCTCTGCTTTCAGCTAGGATCCATCAGACATTGGCTAGGACGGCCTTAGTGCTATGGCCTCTTCTAAACCCAGCTTGCACTTCTGGCAGTTCTCTGTCAATATCCTATTCCAGTTGTTTTTGGATAATCTTCAGAAGGATTTTGCTTATGTGTGGTATTAGTGACATAGTTCTATAATTCCCACAGTGTAGATTCCATTTTTATGGTGGAATAAATTGGAATCTCTTCTAGTCAGTTGGCCAGGTAGTTGTCCTCCAGATTTCTTGGCACAGTCTGCCGAACAATCTCAGGGCTACATCTGTTTGTTGAAACATGTCACTTCGTATGCATTAATTCCTGGGGCCTTGTTTTTTGCCAATTGCTTCAGAGCAGCTTGAATTCTTTCATTAGCATTGCCTCTTGGTCATATATGGTTTTATGAAATTCTTCTGTGTCAGCCAATTTTTTTTGTTACAGTAACTCTGTGTACTCTTTCCATCTTCTTTTGATGCTTCCTGGATCATTCAGTACTCTGACCATTAGCATCCTTAAGAATTGCAACTCGAGGCATGAATTTGTTCTTCAGTTCCTTCAGTTTAAGAAATACCATGCAATTTTGGCCCTTTTGATTTTCTGACTCCAGGTCTTTGCATATTTCATTACAATACTTTACTTTGTCTTCCTAAGATGCTCTTTGAAATCTTCTGTTCAGCTCCTTAATTTCCTGATTTCCGCCTCCCCCCCCCTTTTCTTTGGCTTCTCAGGACTCTAGTGCAATATTCTGAGTCTCTTCTGCTATTCATCTTGGTCTTTTCTTCCTCCTCTGTCCCTTTAATGACATTTTACATTCTTCCTAGATGACATTCTTGATATCCTCCCACAGCTCATCTGATCTTCAATAGTGTCTCCAGCCTCAAATCTGTTCCTGAGATAGTTTTAAAATTCAGGTGAAATAGACTCAAGGTACAATTTTGGTTCTTGTGAATTTAATTTCATTGTCTTAAGCTTCATTTTGAACTTTTATAGGAGTAGAAAAGCCATTGTATGTATGTAGTAAAAGTGATGAAGTTAGTCTATGTATGGACTCTAGTTGTTGATTGCTGTCAAGTTGAACATGGCTCATAGCAACTCTATGAGCAAAAGACTTAATGCGTTTCTATAACTATCGTAGTTGCTCCAAGTTTATAGAGTTTCCATAGGCATTTGGTTTAGGAAGTGGATGCTACTCCTTCTTCCAATGGACTCTAGTAGTTGAAGAAAATTCATTCTCAATTCCAGAGATTCACCACAGTAGAGGAAAAGTACAAGACTATCTATAACTCTATACATTCCCTAAACTCTAGTTACACCAGCAGCTTCCATTCCTAGGAGTCCTTCCTATACACATGGAAATTTAAGTCAATAAACTACTTAACCCGAATGTGTAGTTTTGAGGTCATTCTTCTATCTCTTGAATAAAACCCAGCAAAACAACTAACAGAGGGAAAAAAGATAGGTATAAAGATAGATTGACAGATAGTTGTAGATAAATAAAAAGAGACCCACACATAAATGTCAGATAGAGAGAGAGAGAGACAAAGGAGAGAAAACAAGTAAAGAAATCTGTTTCTGCTGACTCACACAAAAATATGGATGAAAAGCTCGCACTCACTGTCTCCACCTGTACGAGAAAAGAACTCAATCAAATATAGAGGTGGAAAAGCCTCAAGCAATTTCCCAAAAGCTGCAGTAGCGATGTGGTTAAGGAGCTATGCTATAAACCTAAGGCGAGTGGTTTGAGGTCTGGGAACATCGGGGAGAAACACAGCACAAAGCCTATTACTATGAAGTCAGACATATCTCTCATGTATATCTTTCCACTCATCTCAACACTGGTCTTACTGCTTTACTGGGTCCAAAATCCAATGCAATGACTCACTGACCACACAGAACCATATTGGGAAAATCAAAAGGCTGTAATTCATGTTAATAGCAGAATACAGTCTGGCTGGAAGAGACCCATTCCAAAGAAAAGTGATACAACAGAATGTGGAGATTATCAAACAATATTTTTAATATCACAACCAAGCAAAATATTGCTAAAGATCATCTAATAATTACCAGAACAGTACATCGACAGAAAACAGCCAGAAGTTCAAGCTGCATATAGTAGAGGCTATGGCACCAGTGATATCATTACTAAAGTGAGATGGATCTTGGCTGAAAGCAGAGAATGCCAGAAGAATGTCTATTTGTGTTTTATTGACTATGCAAATTATAATAAATTATGGCTAATGCTAAGAAGAATGAGAATCCCAAAACACTTAATTATGCATGCAAAATCTATACTTAGACCAAGAAGCTGTTGTCAGAGCAAAGCAAAGGAAGACATTAAGTCTGATATTATAAAAGGTGTGTATGTAAGAGATGTACCCTTTATCCATACCTATTCAATCTATATGCTGAGCAAATCATTCGAGTAGCTGAACTCTAGGAAGAAGAATGTGGCACCAGGATTGGAGAAAGACTCACCAACAACTTGTGAAATGCAGATGACATAATCTTGCTTGCTGAAAGTGAGAAGAACTTGAAGTGCTTGCTACAGATCAAGGACTACAGCCTTCAATATGGATTGCATCTCAACATCAAGAAGACAAAAATCATTAATAAGCAATAATAATGTTGCCAATAGGTAATATCATGATAGATGAAGAAAAGATAGAAATTGTCAATTATTTCATCTTACTTGGATCTACAGTCAATATCTTTGGTACCATCAGGAAGGAGATCAGGAGATGCTTTGCATTGGGAAAGTCTGCTGTCATGATCCTCTCCAAAGTACTGAGGAGCAAACATGTCAGTTTAAAGCGTGAAGTTCACCTGATTCAGGCTATGATTCATTCAATCTCTTGCTATGGATCTGAAAGTTGGGCAATAAATAAGGGTGACAAAAACAGAATTGATGCCTTTGAGTTGTGGTGTTGGAGAAGAATGCCAAATATCCCATGGGCTGACAAAAGAACAGACAGATGTGTCTAGGAGAAAGTGCCTCCATAGAGGCAAGCATGGTGAAGCTTGTCCTCATATACCTTGGGCGTGTTGTTAGAAGGGGCTATCAAGACAGCCTTGGTATCTTAGTGGTAAAAACCTGTACTGCAATCCAAAGGCATGTAGTTCAAATCCATCAACAACTTTACAGGAGAAGGATGGGCAATCTCCTCCCGTATGATTTACTGCCTCTGGAAACCTGTTGGAGGGTCAGCTATGATCTGGTTCTGACTTGATGACACACAGTAAAACAACATGACTTAATAAAATCCCAGCAGGATGGGAATTGGTGGGTCTTGCCATGTGAGGAAGGTGCAGGGTCACGAGTATAGAGAACAGGGAAGGACAAAAGGCTAAAAAAGAGGAATCCAGCCTAACAGTGGGTGTTGGGCTAAAACACTCAGGCCCTGTACCTAAGCTGGTATGTAGGGGGCTAAGGGTGTGGGGGCCTAAAGGAAGGACTTAATCAGAGGAATGGTTGGTTAGGTGGCCACTGAGCCCAGGGGCAGGAGTATGTTGTAGATGCAGCAAAGATGGACAGGGAACACAGCAGCTTAGACTGCACAAACAGCACCCCACAACCTTCTTCTTTTTTTTTTTAATGCCACTGTTTAAACTCTAATTTGGAGTTCTCACGTTTTTCTCTTTAAATTTTGCTCCCTATGGAGCTATTATCTAGACAAAACTTACAATGAAAAGATTAAAAGCAATATTCAGAAAATGCTTATCCCAGTATCGAATAGTGTTGTGTTTTAAAAGATACCACACTCAAACTTGTTGATGTGAAGGTGGAATTGTGTCATAACTGACCTTCTAGTAGGTTTTCAGGCTGTAGATCACATGGGAGAAGATTGCCCATCATGCTGCATGGTGATTCAAACCACTAGAAAGGCTTAGTCTTCGGCTTAGCAGTGCAACTCCTTATGGACTGCACCACTACAACTCCCTTAAAAGATACACCAGAATATAAAAATAAAACTCTCTCCTTTTTACTGAAGATTAATGCAAAAAAGATAATAAAATTATGCAAATCTTGCACATACTAAGGCATTTACACACATTAAGCTTTTTTTCTTTGTGGGGCAAGGAGGTACAAAATATTCCCAAACAACCTGTTCTGCTGTGTGCTTGATGTTATGAGGGTTGCTGTTAGCATCTGGAATGTAATAAGTACCTTCAGAAGTCCTCTAACTTCAGGGGGAGAGATGAAAATCATCCTCAGTCCAAAACTGAAGATCAAATATAACTCTAACATTATTTTATTTTCTTTTACAGATGATTTTTACATTGGTTGTCCTTCCCTACTTTTAATTTGGGTTCAAGAATTCTTTGTGATGGACACACAGAACTCTCAAAAAAAAAATACATGAGGTTATGGAATTTATGAACAAGCTAAAACTGAGGGTTGGGAGCTACTTAGAGTTAACAGGAACAACTCAGGAGGCAGGATGAAAGTAATTACTCAAAACAGCTTCCAACTAGTACTTGCTAGGACAATATGAGAAGAGAAGGAAATAAGAGACACTCAAAATGGGAAAGAAGTGGTAAAACTGTTGCTATATGATAAGACATATGATAGTGTACACAGAAAACCCCAGGGACTGAACAAAAATACTGTTAGGCCTAGTATTTAGTTGAGTGGCATGATACAAGATCAATATTCAGAGATTAGTGGGATTTCTCTACAGTAACAAAGGAAACACAGAAAAGGAAACTAATGGAGCACTATAATTTATAATAGCCAACCATGAACTTGAGCTGCTTGGTAATAAACCTATCTAGAGACACGAAAGACCTGTATGAAGAAAACTAGAAAACATTGTTGCAATAAACAATAAGAGACCTAAATAAATAGGAAAATATCCCTGTTCATGGATAGGAAGATTTAATATTGTAAAAATGGCAATCCCATCAAACGCAATCTACATGTTTGATGCAATCTGAATAAAGATACCAACTTCTTTTTTTTTTTAGATAGAAAAGGCAAGTGGCAAGTTTATTTGGAAAGGAAAAAAGACTGCGAATAATCAAAGGCATTTGAAAAACAAAAATGAAGTAGGATTCATAGCAATTCCTGATCTTCAAACCTACTACTACACAGCTGTACTAACAAAAACAGCATGGTACTGGCACAATGACATGTACATAGATCAAAGGAACAGGCACAAAGACATATATATAGATCAATGGAAAAGAATAGAGAATCCAGAATGTAATCCATCTACCTATGGTCAGCTGTTACTTGACAAGGAAACAAAACCTATCAAATGGGGAAATGACAACCTCTTCAACAAATGGTGCAGGCAAAACTGGACTTCTACCTGCAGAAAGCGAAAGGAGGATCTATGTTTCACACTATACACAAAAAATCAACTCAAAGTGGATCAGAGACTTGGCGGTAAACCTCAAAACCATAAAGACCACAAGAGACAAAGGGTACCAAACTTAGAAGGCCTAGCCTATCTTATAAAGAGGCTGGAAAATATAGCCAGCTATGCACAAACAGGAGAGGATAACATCATTGATTGGGTCTTTCTGAAGATTAAGTCCCTGTGTGCACCAAAAACTTTTTCCAACAGGGTGTGAAGAAAACCTACTGACTGGGGAAAAATATTTGGCAATGTCATCTCAGACAATCGTCTCATAATGAAAGTTTACAGAATATCACAGAATCTCCACAAGAAAAAGACTGATAACTCAATTACAAAATGGGCAAAAGATACGGAAAGACATTTCACAGAAGACATTCAGATGGGCAACAGACTCATGAAGAAATGCTAAAAATTATTTGCAATAAAACAAAGCTACAATGAGATATTCAGTGGCAAAGTGTAACAGCTTGTTGTTGTTATGTGCCATCGAGTCACTTACAACTCCTGGCAACACTATGCACAATAGCTCCGAAGCCTGCCTTATTCTAAGCCAATCTCATTGACTTCAGCACACCTACCCTATTAACCCACTTACTTTTTGAATCCGTCTTTTCCATGGTCTTCCTCTCCTGCACTCTCCCTCCATTCTTCCAAGCATAATGTCCTTCTCCAAGTACTGGACCCTCTTGGAAACATTTCCAAAGAATGTGAGATGGAGCCTCAAAATTCTAGCCTCCAAGGAGCAACTTGGTTTCACCTTCTCCAGGACAGACCCGTTTGTTCTCTTGGCAGTCCTTGGTATGTTCAGTATTCCTCTCCAGTACCACAGCCCAAAGGCATCAGTTTGTTTTCTGTCATCTTTAGTCATCGTCCAATACTCTGCTGCATTGCAAAAAAATTGCAAAGATCATGGCCCGAATCAGATAGCAAGCAGTAAATGTTGAAGAGGGTGTGGAGAGATAGAACAATCACTTGGGAAGGAAGTTTGGCATTTCCTCAAAAAGCTGACCATAGAAATTTCATAAGGCCCAGCAATTCCACTGCTAAGAATATAGCCCAAGGAAAATAGAACTGAGACACAAATGAAAATTTGTACATCAATTTATAGCAGCATTATTCACAATAGCAAGAAAATTGAAAAGCTGAAATTCCCATCAACAAACAAATGGATTGAGAAACTGGGACATTTACGCAATGGAATACTAATATGCAGCACTCAGGAGCAATGATTTAAAAAACGACAACAACAAAAAGAACACCTATATAACATGGGAAAGACTGGCGAGCATTATCGCTTAGTGAGCTAACTCAGTCTCATAAGGACATATATTACATAAGACTATTACTGTAAAAATAGAAAAATAATTAGTAAAATATGTCCAAAAGGGGAAAGAGAGGGGAAATGAGGACAAAGGTGGGGCAAGGAGAGATCACAAGGCCACAGAGTTTGGTGGGCAGAAGGAGGAGGTAAAGGACTTAGGAAAGATCCAGTGGGGACTTGAAAAGATGGAATAACAGTAGGTAAAGATCAATGGTGATTAATTTAATAAAATTCTGACTTTGAGAATGATATGAAACAATGTAAAGGAAGGAATACATGAAACATAATGTGTACAAATTTTGTATCCAAACCAATGTAAAATAGAGACAAAGTTAAAAAAAAACCAAACCCAGCTTCTAACTAGGAGAGCTCTCAGTAACTTGGCTGTGACCTCAAGCGGTTGATATTTATTGACTCTATCTTCAAGCTTCTCTCTGATGCATAACAGGTGATTGCGAAGACCATGGCCTGTATCAGACACACCTTAGTCTCCAGAGAAACACCACTGCTCTTCAGCACTTTGGAGAGGTCCCTAACAGCAGACTTTCCCATGGCAATGCGCCTTTTAATTTCCTG
>NW_006399810.1:10864530-10865774 GCF_000299155.1 Elephantulus edwardii | reverse complement strand
ACAGGACAGAGCAGAGTTTAGGGCTGTTGTACATAGGGTCGCTATGAGTCGCAGGCGACTCGACGGCACATAACAACAACAACAACAACAACAACTTCAAGCTGTCCCCTATTGGGTCTGGCCCCTGTCACCAGCCCCTACACAGCCAACCAACTCATTTAGCTTTGCCATCAAGTATTTAGAAGCACCCCCTCCACCTGTAAGCTTCCTACCTGAAGGTGCTCAGCTTTTTCATTCCAGAGGTCAGGAAGCCCAGTTCAGTCTCCTCAGAGAGGCTCCTGGGTCTTGCTTTACATACCACCTTGTACCTTCTCATACTGTCTTTTGTCATCTTCTGTCAATTCCAGCAATATGGCTCTCTCTCCAGGGTCTGGGAGTTTCTCAATACAGGGACTCCTGGTCCAAAAGATACACTTTACTCCAGGTTCTTCTTGATGACAATGAGATTATGATGATGGTCCCTCAACCTCTGTGGGATTAGCCTAAAATAATACAATATGTAAACCTTCACTCAATTTTTTTTAAAAAAGAAGAAATCCTTCTTTTTAAATAAGAGAGCAAAAATGACACTGCTCCCACCAATACCACAAACTGACCATTTCCCTTTGTAGGCAAAAAATCATTTTTCTCTTCATAATAAGGCATTAAATCTCTTTAACGTTATGTTATGCACTTTATTTGCAAAAAAAAAAGCTGTAAAATCCCTTAACAAGTTATGGCCTAACAGCCTCTGAATATCCCCAGCAAGGTCAGCCGTGAGTCAGTTCTCACTCTTGTTGCTGTTGTGTGCTATAAGTTGGAGCTGACCCATAGCTGTCCCTCCTGCACAGAGGCAGTTAATCACCTTCAGAGGCACAGGAGGAGATTGCCCGTCCTTCTCCCGCAGAGCAGCTGGTGGATTCAAACAATGTGCCTTCAAAACTGCAGCATTGCTTCTTGGCAAAACTTCACCTTTAAGACTGGAAGGGCCATAAATAAAGATAAACCACTTGTGCTGCAAATACCAGAGATTTCATTCCCAACTCCTAGCAGTATGGTCAGGGAGACTGGTCTGTTGCCATCCACTGAGTACTGAGTGATTTTTCAGAAATTAGTCACCGGGTCCCAGTCCTTAGAGAGGGACATCATGCTTGGGAGGGTGGAGGGACAGCGCAGGAGAGGAAGGCCCTCTATGAGGTGGATTGATTCAGTGCCTGGGATAATTGGGATGGGAGTGTCAGAGACAGTGCGATTGGCACAGGACA
>NW_006399810.1:10860975-10863860 GCF_000299155.1 Elephantulus edwardii | reverse complement strand
ACAAAATATTTAAAAAAAAAGATAGATGCCAAAATAGACAAAGATGCCCAAGGAAGCAGGAAGCAAATGCGAAAAAGACAAGGACCTTCCTCCAGAGTCACCAGAGATCCAGCACTTCGCCTAGATCCAGCACTCTGAGTTGACACTTTCAGCTTTCTAATCTGGGAGAAGATGCATTTATACCAACTAATGGTGGAGTTTCTGTTACAGCTATATTAGACAGGAAGCTCTGGTGGCCTAGAGGGTAAGGAGTTGCACTGCCAACCCTAATGCAAGTTGTTCAAACCCACCAGCTGGTTAATGGGAGAAAGATGGAAAATCTCCTCCTGTGGAATTTACAATCTCTGAAAATCCCTGGGAAGATCAGCTGTGAGTCAGTTCTGACTGTTGTTCTTGTATATCATCAAATCAGAGCCAACTCATAGCTGACTCTCCCACACAGAGGCAGTTAATTGCCTTCAGAGTCAGTTTAGAGGTGCCTTCTGGAAGCATCTGGTGGATTCAAACTGTGTGCCTTTGAGACTGTAGTGCAGCTTGTTGCCACTAGGCCTCCAGAGCACATAACAAAAAACAGATAACAGTTAAAACAGATTCTTTTAACTACTTTTTAGAAATATATATATATACTTATCACCACCTGTGGTGCTGGAGAATAGTATTGAATATATATATACCATGGACTCCTAGGAGAACAAACAGGTTATTCCTAGAGAGGGTGAGATCAGGCTGCTCCTTGGAGGCAAGGATTCTGAAGCTTCATCTGACATGTTTTGGGCATGTTGCAAGGAGGGACTGGTGCCTGGAGAGGTACAAGCATGCTTGGGAGGGTGGAGGGTCAGCACAAGAGAGGAAGACCCTCGATGAGATGGATTGATTCAGTGACAGGAGTAATGGGGGTAGGTGTGTCAGAGACAATAAGATTGGCACAGAATAGAGCAGGGTTTAGGGCTGTTGTACATAGGGTCGCTATGAGTCTCAGGCAACTCGATGGCACATAACAACATCATCACCTACCTATTTTTATACAGAGAGAAACTAGCAACAAAAGTACATATCAAGCTTTGATAATTTCACAACAAAGAAAATAAATAAGCCAATCATAAAATGAGCAAAAGACTTGAATAAACATTCAAGCGGCCACCAAACACTTGGAAAAATATTCAATGTCTTGTGAGAGAAGCAAATCAAAACCATGATGAAATGACATATTCCTCCATCTAGGATGTTTTTGTTATTGTGAGGTGTTGTTTAGTTGACTATGACCCATAGTAACCTTATGAACAAAATATCTGAAACTGACCTTATCCTGTGCTATATCCACCATTTCTGATGTGTTTGAGCCCACTGTTATAAGCCACTAGCAATGTCAATCCAACTCATAGAGGATCTTCCACTCTCTGATCCTTCACCTTTACCAGCATAATATATTTTCCCAAGGACGAGCAACTTCTTACAACATATGCAATGTATACAGGATGAATTTCCACCACCCTTGTCTCTAAGAAGCACCTTGGTTGCACTTCTCTAAGATGGATTTGTTTGTTCTTTGGTATATTCTCCACCACGACACTTCAAAGGCATTGATTCTTCTTTGGTCATCTTTATTCATTGCCTAACTTTTAGAGGCATAACAAACAACTAAAAATACCATTTCTTGGATCAGGTGTAACTGACATCCTAGCTCTTTAAAGAGTTTCTTGACAGCAGCAGACTTGCCCAATGAAATACAGCCAACTTGACCAATGAAATAAGTTGAAAGTCCAACCAGATAGCTAAGATTAAAAACAAGCAAAGACAAACCCAGAAAATAATACGTGTTGGCGAGGATATGAGTGAACTGGAACACATCCATCTCTGGAGGAAATACAAAGTATTGAGGCTGTTGTAGAAAACAATGTGCAATTACACTTATAAAACCAAATCAAAAGACTTAAAGGCAGAGACTCAAACAGACTTGTATATCAATGTTCATTACAGTACTTTTTGCAATAGCCAAAAGATAAAACCGACATAAATTCACACCAATGAATCAATAAATAAACTAAATGTGATATATAAAACAGTACGGAATAGTACTCTGCCAAAAATAGAAATAGAATCTTAATACATGCTAAAATAAATATGAAACTTGAAGACATTATGCTAAATGAAATAGGTCAGTTTCAAAATGAAAATATTATGTTCCAACTCATGTTTAAAAACCAAACCAAACAACAAAACTAAGAAAAAGAAAATGTTTCCTAGCAGTGACCGGGAATGGGTGGAGTTATTTCTTATAGAGTACTGAGTTTGGGTTTTCAGCAATGGAAAAAATCACACTGATAAAGGATAGAGTTACACAGATGGCTAATGAAGGTGCTGCCAATGAGGTGAGCACCTGCAAAAAGTTGAATTGGGGGAAAAGTTACATGATACATTTATTTACAACAATGACAAAACAAGCCAAAAAAGTCACTGCTGAGGCTGCATATGTACAATCTAACACCACATAGGTTTTGGTTCCTTGATTTGGAAGTTTAGGGCCTTTGGTATATAAAACATCCCAATGAATTGGTCTAATAATTTATTACTTTGTTTTTTTACTTCTTGGCTTCCTGTGTAGTGTCTGAGCCTTAAAAACTTGCAAAAGTAGATGAATGGGATCTTCTAAGAATCAAATCCCTATGAACATCCAAAAACTTCTCTAACAAGGTGAAAAGGGATGCCACAGACTGGGAAAAAGTATTTGGGAATGACATGTCAGATAAGGGACTTATATTGAGAATTTATAAAATACTTGAGTACCACAATAAGATAAAGGTATATAATCCAATTGAAAAATGGGCACAGGATATGAACAGACACTTCACCAAAGAAGACATTCAGATGGCCAACAAGCACATGAA
>NW_006399810.1:10846978-10860115 GCF_000299155.1 Elephantulus edwardii | reverse complement strand
TAAAATAATAAAAAGAGAAAATACAAGTGGTAGAATTTGGTATGTGTTAGAATACACAAGGCTAACTGATAAACTTAACTCTGGGAACAAAGAAAAGAAATAAACAAACAAAAAAACCCAAAACAACTTGCAAATGACTATTCAAGACACAACAATTAATCTCTATTCACTGGGAACAACAAAGGAGAATCAGGAAGAGGAAAAATGAGGAAGGCTTGACAAATTGTCTCCATGTTTAATTAATTTACCTCCTTGAGCTTGGGTAGCATGTGTTATTATTGTTGATTGCTGTCAAGTGGAGCACAACTCATAGCGACTCTATGAACAAAAGACCTGAAACCTTTCTATAACTGTTGTTGTTTCTCCAAGTTCATAGAGTTTCCAAAGGCATGTTTTTTTTTAGAAAGTGGATGCCACTCCTGCTTCCAAATATAGCATAGTTCCTAGTAAATTTCACTGCAAATTCCAAAGCAATGCCTTTCTGATAGTTCAACCCATCAGCAGCTGCTCAGGAGAAAGATGACCAGTCTTTCCCACGGGATTTACAGTCTCCAAAATCCCACGGGAGAGTCACCTCTGTGTTGTTGTAATGAGTTGTCTTAAAACCCCAAAAACTAGATGATCCTTGGCTCACATTTTTTAACATATTGACCAAAGATTCTATAGCAAAATCCTGATGTAAAATAAGGAAAATGTAGAACAGAGTTTCTAATTCTCATGTAGTCTTTCTGGAGCCAAGGATGACGAGGATGGTACAGGATAGGACAAGATTCAGATTTGTTGTTCATAGGGTTGTTGAGTTGTGCTTGTCTCAATGGTACCTAGCAATAATGGTATTGTCCTTTTAAAAGACGATTTCATGGGGAATTTTTAAAAATTTTTTAGGATTTAAAAGTTTTTAAAATATCCCATGGAACTGTCAGGTTTATGGTTTCAAGAGTTCATTTAACATCCATGGCTCCATCATCTTCTCTGACACACTTAAACCCATTGCTGCAGTTATTGTGTCTGCACTCATCTCATCAAGGGTCTTCTTCACTTTTTTTTTAATTTTGGGGGGATTTTTAAAATTAATTTTAAAGGAAGTTTACAGAGACTTTGGATTTACATTCATTCATTGTTGCACACTTTCCTCCCTGCCCACTCCTCCACCTTCCCACCCCAGTTTGCTTTTCTCTTTGAAAAGGAAAAAAAAAATTCTTTCATTGTTATACAATCACACCCCTGCCCCCAGTTCTACTCCAGTATACAGCTTTCGTTCTGGACTCCTGTTCATGACAATAATACTTAATCATATATCCCTTTAAAATCGTTCTCTCCCTCATCTGTCTCAATGCAGTATACATTATTTGTCCCCTCTTTTCTTGGTTTCCCCGCAACCCAGATGTCAGTCCTGCTTTACAACAGTGGCATTATGCAGTACTAGTCCTTTTGTGACTGAGATATTTCTCTCAGCATAACATACTCCAGAATCACACATTTTAGATAATAATTCATGAGTTCCTTGTTTTTCAAAGCATCGTAGTATTCCAAAGCTTCTCTATCCATTCATTTCTTGATGGGCAATTGGGTTGTTTCCCGATCTTTGCTATTGTGAACAAAGCCACAATAAATGCGGGTGTGCTGGGTGGCAGTTCTAGTGTCTCTAGTGCATATTTCAAGAATTGGAATTGCTGAGTCAAATGGTATTTTTATTTCCAACTTTTTGAGAAAGTTTCAGTTTCTCCACAGCCTTGCCAGGATTTGTTGTTTGCTGTTCTGCTAAATTTTGCTATTCTTATTGCAGTGAGATATTATCTCATATTTGTTTTTATTTGAATCTCTCTTAGAGCTAGGGATTTTGTACATTTCTTCATGTGTTTGTTTGCCATCTGAATGTGTTTTTTGGTGAAGTGTCTGTTCATATCCTGTGCCCATTTTTCAATTCGATTGTTTACGTTTATCTTGTTGTGGTGCTCAAGTATTTTATAAATTCTAGATATAAGTTCCTTATCATACATGTCATTACCAATTTTTTTTTCCCAGTCTGTGGCTTCCCTTTTTACCCTTTTGGAGAAGTTTTTGGATGTGCTTTGTGATTTTATTCTTAGAAGATCCCATTCATCTATTTTATCCTCTCCTGATTGTAAGTTTTTCAGAATGCTTGGAAGACTGTTCATGCTGTGGATGAACAGGGCTTCTTGAGTTCTTCCAAGCTTTATTTTAATGAAGTTTATAGTCCTTGTTTTTAGTCCTAGGTCCTTGATCCACTTTGAGTTGGTTTTCATGTATGATGTGAGATGTGGATCTTGTTTGAGTTTTCTACAGAAAGTTTTCCAATTTTGCCAACATCATCTATAGTTAGGGGAAATATATAATACAGCTACTTTACTCTTTATGTCACAATGCCCCCATTTTAGATAGCCAATTTATAATTTGCCCCAGTCTTATCAAACCAATACTCTGAAGAATCAAGCCTGTGTTTTTTTTTCCAAAGAATATTTCATTACAGTTGAATCTGCATCTATAAACAAGGGTCCAATCCAGAGCAAATCATCAGGTAATAACAATCAACACTAGCTCTCAGAAAGAAACATCTTCTCTTCATCTGATTGGATTCTGGTCAAAATATCCTCAGTTGTATCCAAGTCTAAATGGGCATCAGCCACAAACTCAGGAGTCCACAAATCTTCTTTGTTTAAGACAGGCTGGTCCTCTCAGTCAACTTTAGCCCCACATGGACCAAGTCAGCAGATCAGAGATCCCAAGGATTCCCTGCTCCACAAACCAGTAGTAACCCCTCTTCATTGATCCATTCATCAAGCAAGGTGGACAGTGCTGAAGGAACAAGTCCAAACTCGGCCTGTCTCCCACTTCCATTCATCAAGTGGATCCAGGTGGTCACCATGAGTTAAGCATACTTGCCAGTGTCCTTTAACTTTAAAAGTACTGGAAGTGGAGTTCCGATGCTTTCTTCTTCCTCTCATAAAGTAGACCCAGGTGGTCACCACAAGTTAAGCATACTCATTAGCTTTCTCTTGCCTCAGTTTTATTGCAAGGCTCTCTTTTCCTGCTTGTCTGTTTTCGAAGATAACACTCCTCAGAGTACTACGTGTAGCTTAATCTTCCTTAAGCTTTACACTCTACACCAAATGTTACTACTATAAACATTCTTTTAGGGCAAATTATTTCCCCTTTTTGAATACTCAATTACTATCCAAATGACATACATTTTCCCTCTAACAAAATGTGTCCCAATCAACAAAAACTTAATAATCTTTTCAATATATCTTAGCATTACATTAACAAAAATCTTAATCATTTTTTCAGTATGTCTTAACATTATTTTTTCCAATAAATCTTAGCATTGAATCAGTGAAAACTTCTTCATTTTAATAATATAGTTCAACATAACATTCTGACATGAAAAGAGGGGAAAACATCATACATTGACTTTTAAAGAAATTCTTAGATTTACCTTCATCTTCACTCATTTTTGTTTTTATTCTTTTATATTTGTTTGCTTACAACATTGTGTTTAACAATACTCCTCATTTACATTGCTCTTCACGCTATATTCACATTGTGCTTCAATGTGACCTTCAATTGGACCTTGCCCATCATTACCCTGTCTTTTCAGGTCCCCACCGGATCCTTCCCATTCCCTTCACCCCTCCCTCCACCAATCAAATTGTGCAACCCTGTGGCTTCACCCCTGACCATCCTCACTCCTCTATCCACATATCTGTTTTACTAGTTATCCTTCTATTTTTAGAATAATGGTCTTATCATCCAGTGTCTGTCCTTATGGGACTGAGTTAGTTCACTCAGCATAATGCTCTCCAGTTTCTCCCAAGTTATGTAATATTTTTAAAATTGTTGCTCCTGAGTGCTTCATAGTATTCCATTATGTAAGTGAACCACAATTTCTCAATCCATTCAGTTGTGGTTGGAGATTTGGGCTGTTTCCATGTTCTTGCAATGGTGAATAATGCTGCTATGAACATTAGTGTGCAAATTTCCATTTGTGTCTGAGTTCTAATTTCCTGCTCAAGAGTATCCAAAAATGACTGGAACTCATTGACAGAGAACTACCAGAAATACAAGCAGGGTTTAAAGAGGTCAAGGCATTAGAAGTATTATTGCCAATGTCAGATGGATCTTGGCAGAAAGCAGAGAGTATCAGAAGAATGTCTGTATTTCATTGACCACACAAAGGAATTTGACTATATAGACCACAACAAATTGTGAGTAACCTTGAGGAGAATAGGAATACCAGAACATTTGATTGTGCTTTTGTGAAACCTATACTCAAACCACAAAGCAGTTAGTCCTCAGAACAGAGCAAGGAACATTATATGGGTCAAAATAAGGAAAGGAACGTGTCCTGTTGCCCATACCTTTTCAATCCATAAGCAGAACAGATCATTCGAGAGGCTGGGCTGTAAGAGGAAGAATGTGGCATCAGGATTGGAGGCAGACTCATCAACAGCCTACTTTATGAAGATGACACAACTTTGTTTGCTGAAACTGAAGAGGACCTGAAACACTTGATGCAGAATGTCAAGGACTGTAGTCCTCAATATGGATTGAAGCTCAACATCAAGAAGACAAAGATTCTCACCACCGGGCCAATTGGCAGCACCATGATAGGTGGAGAAGAGATTGATGTTTTTAACAATTACAGCTTGCTTGGCTCCACAATCAACATTCTTGGCACCAGCAGTCAGGAAATAAAAAAATGAATTGCATTGGGAAAACCACTGTCAGGAACCTCTCCCGAGTACTGAGGAGCAACAATGTCAGTCTAGACACTAAGGTGTGCCTGATCCAGGCCATGACCTTCACAATTATTTGCTATGCATCAGAGAGCTGGAGTTTTTTCAGTTTGGGCTTTATTCCCAGGTCTCTGACCCATCTTGAGTTGATTTTTTGTGTATGGTGTGAGATGTGGGTCCTCTTCCAGCTTTCTGCAGGTAATTGTCCAGTTTTTGTCAGCATTGTTTGTTGAAGATGTTGTCATTTTTCCATTTGATAGGATTTTGGCCATAGACAGAGAGGTCCAATTCTGCATTGTTCATTCTGTTCTATTGGTCTATGTGCCTGTCATAGTAGCACTACCATGCCGTTACTACCGCTGTGTTATGAGGTCAGGAAGTGCTATGCCTCACACTTCTTTTTTGTTTTTCATAAGTGCTCGCTTATTAGGAGTCTCTTTCCTCTCCAAATAAACTTAACAATTTCCTTTTCAGCCTCCTTGAGAAATGAATTTGGTGTGTCTACTGGGATTGTGTTGAATATGTAGATTGCTTTTGGTAGTACTGTCACTTTCACAATAGTGAGTCTTCCTATCCATGAACAGGGAACATTTTTCCATTTATTTAGTCTTTTACTGTGTCTCACAGAAATGTTCTGTAGGGGGGTTTTTTGTACAGGTCTTCTATGTCTCTAGTGAGATTCATACCCAAGTATCTCAATTTATGAATGGCTATTGTAAATGATATTGCTTTCTTGGTTTCCTTCTCTGAGTTCTCTTTGTCACTGAAGGGGAATCCCACTGATTATTGGATACTGATCTTGTATCCTACCACCATACTAAACTGGCCCACTAGCTCTAAAAGTTTTTATTGAGTCTTTGGGGTTTTCTGTGTACATTACCATATGATCTGCATATAGTGACAGCTTAACTAACCTTCCCTTTGATGATCTGGATGCCTTTTATTTTCTTCTAATATGATATTGAATAGAAGTGGGAACAGTGGGCATCCTTCTCTGGTCCTTGTTTCCAAAGAAAATAATTTTAGTCTTTCTTCATTAGTAATGATATTGGCTTTTAGTTTTGCATATGGCTCTTGGTCTTTTCACTATGCTGAAGGTCTTAATCAGAAAGGGGTGTTGGGTTTTGTCAAATGCCCTTTCTGCATTAATTTCAAGCTTCATATGGTTCTTGTTATTTACTTTGTTAACGTTGTGAATTACATTGATTTTTTTCCCTTCTGTTGAACTATCCTTCCATACCTGTTATGGATCTCTCTTGGTCATGATAAATTATTTTCTTTATGTGCTTTTGGATTCTATTGGTTAGGATTCTGTTAAGGATTTTTTGTGTCTGTGTTCATGAAAGAAGTTGATCTATAGTTTTCTTTTTTGCCTAATTTTGTTATTAGTCTTATGCTTGCTTCCCAGAATGTCTCTGAAAGTTTTCCTTTTTTTCTATTTTATTAAATAAGTTAAGAAAAATTGCTACTAAATCTCTGGATATTTGGTAATATTCAGCTATGAAGCCATCTGGTCCAGGATTTTTTTTTATATCTTCATACATTTTTTTTCTTGGGCCAAAGGGCAGATTCTCAACCTAAAAGTAACCTTTTAGGTTTTCTCCCCCTCTTTGTAGGAAGAAATAATAACCATTTTAGTTGTGCATCTTCCCAAACCCCACAAAACCAAACCATGGGTCTATGAGTCTGAAACAATGAATCCCACTCTTTCTGACACCAAATGTCTAAAAAGGAGGAAATGGGACATGGGAATATAAGACCATGAGTCCCTCTACCACCAAGGTCTCACTGTCAACAAAGTCTTGCTCCAGTCTACCTCAAGTCTTGCTGCCACAAGTCTTGCTTGCCTCAAGTCTTGCTGCTCAGTGTGGGAATCACTCTTTCTTATCCTATCTGTGGAGGATTTGCAAGTCTCTATGTCAGCAGTTACGGTAGCTGGAGACCTGAGGGGGCTAAATGTAATGGCTTAAGAAAAACCAACTTTAAGGCTAACATCACACTGACAAAGAAAAAGATGAATGGACCCTTACCCATGTCCTAAACATGCCTCTGGAAATGCCATGAACTTTGATAAATGATAATAACAATAGAAAGGCTTCAGGACTTTTGTTCATAGGGTCACTAAGAGTCGTGCTCGACTCAATGGCAATCAATGACAACAGGTCCTTGGGAGAGAATTTAGTCTAGTTTTCCCATTGGCTGATAGAGAGTTCTGTGAAACATGTAAGAGTTGAGACAAAAATATGAATAAAAGTTTACTTTTATTTTTAAAAAGTTGAGGAACAATACAAGAGAATAAAGGAAGAAAGGACCAAATTAACTTAGTTCTGGTGCCAAAGGACTACTCAACACTTGTGTGAACAGAGCAAGCTCCAGACATTGTCTACTTTGGCCATTTTCTATATCATTTTCTGTATAGTCTGCAGTGACCTCAAATCCAACATACAAGGCTCTCCTCCCCTACTACTCATCAGGGGTAATTAAGTCTACACAAGCCAGTGTCCCTGACTAAGATACAACTAGAACTGTTGAGGTTGAAATGGTCCAACTTGAAATTCAAAACCATTTTCCAACATATCTTCTCCATCTGAATTTTATTTCCTGACATAATGAAACATAATTAAAACTACAATAAAGTAATAACTTGCTTCATTTATCAAGTCACTGGAAATAACTTCCTTCCCATCCCTACTCTGCACAGATGCTGTTTTTGTCAAACATCACTCCCATCAAACTGACTTTTTAAATCAATCTAGCCACACAATCACTGGAGCTTTTTTTTCTTTCCACACCTGCTAAATTAAACCAGAGTATAAATTATCTGTGTCTGAAAACATGCACAACTCTCGTGTCTTTATCCCTCTATTCTCCAACTCACAGCCTGAGAGGATAGGTAGTGGGTGGAGTGTGCAAGCAAGTGGTAGTTCCTCACCCATTTAGTCAGCAAGAGGAAAAGGGTTACTTTTCTTTCACCTTCCCACAGCCATTGATAGTGACGCTCCACACCCACCTTTAGTCATGGGCTCAGATATTCTAGCCCTATTCTGTGACTTCGAATAATTCTATTTTTTTGTTAGTTTATTTTTAACTTTTTATTTTGTTCTGGTTTACTTACAAATGCTGTATACATTGTTTTTCACATGGCATCTTTCCCATTTTCTTAACCGACCCTTTCCTCTACTTTATAAAATTGTGCAATACTATGATCCCATCCTCACCCCTGTGCTCCCCCTTGTCCTCACCCCTGGGCTCCCTCCTCCTCCCACCTTAGATCCTCATACACATTTTACTAGTTATCTATTTCTACAATAATGGTTTTATACAGTAATTTTCCTTATAGGACCGAGTTGGTTGACTTAGCATAATGCTCTCCAGTCCCTCTCAAGTTAGGCAGTATTTTACAAAACCATTGCTCCTGCGTGCTACGTAGTATTCCATCATGTGATTGTACCAAAATTTTTCAGTCCATTCCATGTGGTTGTACATTTGGGCTGTTTCCACGTTCTTGTGATGGTGAAAACGCTGTTATGAACATTGGTGTACAAGTCTCTATTTGTGCCTCAGTTCTCATTTACTCAATCTATAAAATGGAGATGTTAAGAGCACCAAACTCACATGGGTTTTGTGAAGTAGTTTTTGTTGGGGAATTAGAACAAATTCTGTCCCTCTGTGCTGTCGGGTTGACTATAACTCATAGTGACTCTATGAACAACAACAGATCAGAATCTTGCCTTATCCCCCAGTCAAAGATGAAAGAATACTCCCTGCCCTTTGCCCATAAATAGAATATTGTGAACACCATCGGGTTAGAGATTATGGTGGGTTTTTTTTTTCTTCACTACTATGGAGAGTTGTCTGGAATTCCTTTTGCAACGTCTTAAAAAATAATGTGGGACACTTGTCTTGGATTCTAGCCTTAACAAGCTAGAAGGGCAAGGAGTAGATATACTTTTGGGTCATTAATTTTTTTTATCTTGCCCTTTCTGGTTGCTTCTAAAGATACAAAATCTGTATTTCATGTAATGACTTAATCACTGGGTTTATAATTTGTTGACTGTTTAAGGTTGTGACAGCAGTACTTCTATATTAGAAATGTTTTATCAGTGTCATGTACAAAGAACATAATAAATAATTTTATTTCGTGATTCTAAAAAAAAAAAAGAATCCTGCCATCTTTCCTTATCCTGCACCATCCTCAAATTTTCTGACATGCTTAAGCCCATTGTTATTGTCTCTGTTGGTGAAGAGTAGAAATATTCCATGGACTGCCAAAAGAACTAACAAATCTGTCTTGGAGGAAGTACAGGCAGGGTGCTCCTTAGTGGCAAGGATGGTGAAACTTCAGCTGACATACTTTGGGCTTGTTGTCAAGAGCTCTCAGTCCTTGGTAAATAAAGACATGTTGATAGAGTGTCAAAAAAAAACGTGAACAACTTCTTTTGTCATTTGGGAAAGCTCTGGTGGCATAGTCCTTACCATTTTGTCATTTCCTCAAAGTGCTCCTTTGTCTTTGTCCTAACTTACAACTCTCAGTGCAATATTCTTCCTGCACAAGGATAAAGACTTCTGTCTTTTCAACTTCCAAACCTTGTTACACAAGATTGTGTGCAAAGAATTCTCTGTTACAGAATTCTTTAAGGAAAGCCCAATAGTTAATTGTCGTGGATTGAACTATCTTCCTCCAAAGATATATTGAAATCCTAAAAATACATGCAAGACCCTGAAACTGTGAGAGTGAACCAGTTTGGAAATAGGGTCTTTCTTTCTTTAATGTGATAATAGCTCTGGCGGCCTTGTGCCCAGAAGCCACACTGCAATCCTGAAGGGACTGGGTTCGAGTCCACCAGCTGCTCTGCGGGAAAAGGATGGACAATCTCCTCCTGTGTGATTAACTGCCTCTGAAAACCCACTGGAGGGTCAGCTATGAGTCAGTTCTGGCTCTATGATAAACAACAACAACAATATCAGAGTAGGGTGAATCTTAAACATAGTCTCTCCTGAGTGGGATTTTATTAAAAGAACATAGGAAAAGACAGAAACACTACGGGAAAAGAGATCTTGTGAGGATCCGTCCACAAAACAAAGAACACCAAAAATGCCTACAGAAACTGAGAGAGACAAGGATCTTCTCCAGAGCTGATAGAAAGCACAGCTCTGCCAATGCCCTGAGTTAAGACTGCAATTTGTCTTGCAGGAAGTGTAAACAGAGTCCTACTTAGAGGCAAAGAAGCTGAAATTCATCTTACATACTTTATGTATATTATCAGGTGGTGCTAGTCCTTGAAAGACTTCATGCTTGGAGAATTAGAGGATCAGCTAAAAAAGAGGAAGCATTTCATTGATATGGATTGACACAATGACTACAACAATGGGCTTGAACATGACAGAGAGGGTGAGGATAGCACAAGACAGTACAAGGTTGTTCATAGGGGCACTTCTGAGTTGTGGTCAATGTAATGGCGCCTAGCAAGTCTCCAGACTGTGAGTTAATGTTTCCTTAAAGCTCCTTAGTGCCAAATGCTTGTGGTGTTTCTGTTATGGAAGCACTTGGAAATGAAGACATTGCTCCTCCGAGCCATCTCCAACTCATCCAATCACCTGTTACCTGCTTCAACCTGTGGCACCCTAATCTCACCTTCAGTCCCTCAACAAAAAGAGCAGTTGCTATACTAAGGTGTATAGAGAAATTTTTGCATTTGTATTCAATAGTGGTGGGACAGTGTTTGGTGGAACTCCCTGATTAAAACAAGCTGGGAAGCAGGAATGGCATCGACTTCCTAAATAGCTTGCCTCTGGAAACCCTATGAACTTGGAGAAATTATTAAAGTTATCCAATTGTTCAGGTCTTTCGTTCATAGGGTTGCTATGAGTCGTCTACAACTCGATGGCACTTAACAACAAAACATATTCAATAGTCTCTTAGCTTCCTTTTTAGTCCCTTAGCTATCAAGGTAATTCTGGCTTACAATGACCCTGTAGGACAGAAAAGAACTGCTCCACAGGGTTCCTAAACAGTAATATTTATGGGAGGGAGCCCTGGTGGCTTAGTGATAAGGAATTTCACTACCAAACGGAAGTGATGGTTCCAGTGTGCCTGAGAAAAATAAGCAATCTTCTCCTGTGCAATTTAGTCTCTGAAAACCCACTGGATGGCCAGATATGAGGCAGACCCTACTGACAGCATATAACAGTAATAGCAACAATATTTGTGGAAACAGATTGACTCCTCTTCCTCCTGCAGAGTTTTTCACTTGAAACCCAATGCTTAATACTCTGGCATTTATTTATAGTTTGAGTTATTTTATTACATCACATATTTAGCTTACATATTGTTGTTACACACCGTAGAGTGGGAACCGACCCATAGCTGACTCTCCAGTAGTATCTTAGAGGCAGTTAATCACATGAGAGGAGATTCTTAGTCTTTCTCCCTTAGTGCAACTGGTGGATTCAAACTGTGTGACTTTAGGTTGGCAGCACAGCTCCTTACATCTAGGCCACCAAAGCTCTCTAATATTTGCTATGTAAAAATCTTCTGAAATAGCAACCTTTTTCTACTTGTCTTCCTCCTTCACACTCTTAGGTTTCATCCTCAAGTTTCTTAAAGTTTCAAAGAGCCTGAAAGCAAGTAATTTTGTTTATCCACATTCTGATCAACTAAAGAAATAGAAGGAAAGAGGAAATCCAAAACCCTCTAAAATCCTGTCCTGCATTATGCTGAGTGAAATATGTAAGTCACAAAAGGACAAATGCTGCATAATGCCACTGGTTTTTGGTGGGTTTTATCCTTTTCCCCCTCTTTTTTTAGAATTAAAATTTTAATGAAAGTTTATAGAGACTTTGGATTTTCATTCATTGATGCACATTTTCCTCCCTGCTCACCCCTCCCCCCAGTTGTTTTTTCTCTTTGAAAAGTAAAAAAAAAAAAAGAAAAGAAAAAGAAAACTTTCATTATTATACAATCTCCCTGCTTTCCCCTCCCAAGTCCACTCCATCATGCAGCGCTAATTCTGGACATTTGTCATGAAAATAATGCTAAAACATATATTCCTTTCAAACAGTTCTCTCCCTCATCTGTTTCAATGCAAGTATACATTACTTATCCCCTCTTTTCTTAGTTTCCCCTAGCCCCCAGGTAATTTGTGCTTTACAACAGTGGCATTATGCAGTATTTGCCCCTTTGTGACAGATATTTCACTCAGCATGATGTCTTCCAGGGTCACCCATTTTGTATGATATTTCACCAGTTCCTTGTTTTTCAATGTAACATAGTATTCCATTGTGTGAATATACTACAGCTTCACTAGCCATTTGTTTGTTGATGGGTACTTGGGTTGTTTCCAACTCTTTGCTATTGTAAATATGTGCTTGGGTGGCAGTTCTGCTTTCTTTAGGGTATATTTGCAGTAGTGGAATTATTGGTTCAAATGGTATTTCTCTTTCCAACTTTTTGAGAAAACACCATACTGTGTTTCATAGTGGTTGCATCCTTTTACACTCTCACAAACAATGAATAAAGGGTCCCAGTTTCTCCATAACATTGTCAGAATTTATTGCTTGCTGTTCTGTTAAATTTTGCTAATCTTACTAGGGTGAGATGATAGCTCATAGTTGTTTTGATTTGCATCTCTCTTAGAGCTAGGGACTTTGAACATTTCTTCATGTGTGTGTTCACCATCTGGATGTGTTCTTTAGTGAGGTGTCTGTTCATATCCTGTGCCCATTCTGCAACTGGGTTGTTTGTCTTATTCTGGTGCTCAAGTATTCTATAAATTCTAGATATAAGTCAATATACCTGACATGTCATTATCAAATATTTTTCCCAGTCTGTGGTTTTCCTTTTTATCCTGTTGGAAAAGGTTTTGGATGTGCATAGGGATTTGATTCTTAGAAGATCCCATTTAGGTTGGGGAGAGACTGAGTAAGATAGGTTGAATAATGTATACTGCACTGAAATAGAGGAGGGAGAAAACTGTTCAAAAGAGATATGTGATTAGGTATTTCTGTCATGGCAGGAGTCTAGAGCGATGCTACATGGTGAAGTGGACCTGGGGGAGGGTTTGTAAAACAATCAAAGAGGCTTTTCTTTTACTTTTCCAAGAGGGTAGTGTTCAGGGGGCGGGGAGCCTTGCGAGGGGACAAATCTACAACAACGAATGAATGGAAATGCAAAGCCTCTGTAAATTTTCACTGAAATTAATAACAAATTTAAATTAAAAAAATAGAATTAAGTTAGAGTAAGGATGGCAATGGATTTATAACTGCTTAAGCTAATAACACTATATCGTGGCATGGAGGAGGAATAGTGGAAATGTATCCACATTTACAACATTCCTCTTACCAAAACCATTTATGGAAAATAGGTACTACATTGGAACAT
>NW_006399810.1:10838663-10845603 GCF_000299155.1 Elephantulus edwardii | reverse complement strand
AAAAAAAAAAAGAAGGTCCCATTCATCAATTTTATCCTTTCCTTGTTGTAGGTTTTTCAGGATGGTTGGAAGACTGTTAATGCTATGGATTAGGGCTTCTAGGATTCTTCTAACTTTTTCCCTAATAAAGTTTAGAGTCCTTGGTCCATGATCCACTTTGAGTTGGTTTTTGTGTATGGAGTGATGTGTAGCCCTTGCTTGAGTTTTCTACAGATAGTTTTCTAATTTTGCCAACACCATTTGTTAAAAAGGCTGTCATTTCTTCATTTAACTGATTTCATCTCCTTGTCAAAAATCAGTTGTCCATAGATAGATGGCCTGATTTCTAGATTCTCAATTCTCTTCCATTGATCTATGTGTGTGTTGTTGTACTAGTACCACACTGTCTTGACCACTACAGCAATGTAGTGGGATTTGAAATTAGGGAGTCAGATGCCTCCTACCTTGTTTCTCTTTTTAAGGAATGATTTGCTTATTCAGGGCCTCTTTCCATTCTAAATGAAGTTGGAGATTGTCTTTTCCATCTGACTGAAGAATGGAATTGGTATTTGTATTGCGATTGCATTGAATGTGTAAACCAGAGCCAAAGCAGAGGAAATAGAAGCTTTCTCCCAACTTTTACAGTCAGAGATCAATTGAACATGCAATCAAGATTTGTTGATAATAATGGGTTACTGGAATGCAAAAGTTGCGAACAGAGAAGAAGAATCAATGGTTGGAAAACATGGACTCAATGACAGAAATGAAGCTGGAGATAGAATGATTGAATTTTGTACAATCAATGACACATTCATTGCAAATACAATTTTTAAGAGACATAAATGCAGGTTATACACATGGATTTTACCTGATAGTATACATAGGAATCAGATTGATTACATCTGTGGAAAGAACCACTGGAGAAGCTCAATATCAGGCCCGGAGCTCATTATGGAACAGACCACAAACTACTCATATGCAAGTTCAAGCTGAAGCTGAGAAAAATTAAACTGAATCCACAGGAACCAAAGTATGACATTGAGTCTATCCCACCTGAATTTCAGAACCATCTCAGGAACAGGTTTGAGGCCTTGAACACTAATGAGTGAAGACCTGACAAGTTGTGGGAGGATATCAAGGGTATCATTCAGAATGAGTGCAAATGGTCATTACAAAGACAGAAGAGGGGGAAAAATGGATGTCAGAAGAAACTCTGAAGATTGCACTGGAGCACAGAGAAGCCAAAGCAGAAAGAAGAGTTCAAGATACTAAAGAGCTGAACAGAAGATGTCAAAAGGCAGTTCGGGATGACAAAGTAAAATATTGCAGTGAAATGTGCAAGGAGCTGGAGTCAGAAAATCAAAAGGTCCAAATTCGCTCAGCATTTCTTAAGCTCAAGGAACTGAAGAACAAATTCAAACCTCGAGTTGCTATAATCAAGGATGCTTTAGGCAGAATATTAAATGATCCTGGAAGTATTAAAAGAAGATGGAAAGAATATACTGAGTCACTGTATCAAAAGAAATTGGCAGACACAGAAGAATTTAATGAAACAACATATGAGCAAGAGCCTATGGTGATGAAGGAAGAAATTCAAGCTGCTTTGAAGGAAATAGCAAAAAATAAGGCCCCAGGAATAGATAGCATACTAGTTGACATATTTCAGCTAACAGATAATGCCTTGACTATGCAGACCAAGTTGTGCCAAGAAATCTGGGGAACAACCACTTGGCCAACTGACTGGAAGAGATCTATATTTGTTCCCATCCCAAAGATAGGTGACCCAACAGAGTGTGGAAACTATAGAACAATCTCATTGCTTTCACATGCAAGCAAGATTCTACTGAAGATTATCCAAAAACGACTGTTTGAGTATAGCTTTTCATAATATTCCATTGTTAGGGTTTTATTTTGGTTCTTTTGTGACATTGTCCTCTTCATCTTTTATTTGGATTATTTGTGTCTTTTCCTTTGTTAGTTTTGCTAGGGGTCTGTTGATTTTATTGACCTCCTCAAAGAGCCAATTCCCAGTTTTGTTGATATTTTCAATTCATTTCCTGATTCCTATTTGATTTCTTTCTGCCCAAATTTTTATATTTTTCAGTTTTTTAGAGGGTGTCAGGTTTTACTCTTCTTTTTCAATTTGTTAGAGATTTTGGGTTAGAGAATCAATCGTCATTTTCCCCTGCCTTTTGATGTGTTTGCTTATTCCTGTAAATTGACCTGTGATTACTGCTTTGGCTGTTTTTCAGAGGTTTTGGTTAGTGGTGCTTTCATTGCCTTTTGTTTAAAGAAACTTCTTAATTTCATGTTTTATTTCTCCCAGTACTCATGTTTAACTCATGTTAAAGTAAGGTGTTGTTCAGCTTCTGAATGTATGTAGTGTTTTTCCTCCTTTATCCTCTTGTTATTAATTTCTAATGTTGTAGCACTGTAGTTTGAGAAGATGCTTTGTATTATTTATTTGTTGTTGTTTTTTAATTTATTAATGTTTTCCTTGTGACCTAAAATGTGATCTATTCTTGAGAATGTTCCATGCACATTGGAGAAGAATGTATATGGTGCTTTTTTGTGGGTGCATTAGCCTGTAAATATCTGTGAGATCAAGTTGGTTTATTGTGTCACTTGATTCTTCAGCTCTTTGTTACGTTTCTTTCTGGTAGTTCTATCTTTTCTTGAGAGAAGTGTATTGAAGTCTCCAACTACTGTAGTAGTGTTTTCCTTTTTCAGTTTTGTTAATGTTTGTTTTATATATTTTTCAGCTCTATTAATTGATGCATAGATATTTATTGTTGTTATGTCCTCTTGTTCTGTTGATCCTTTAAATTACTTTAAAGGATCAACTGACTTTCCTTGTCCTTTATGATGGATTTGCATTGAAATTTATTTTATCAGAGATTAGTAACACTACTCACACTCTTTTTTGGTTGCCATTTTCTTGGTATATTTTCCCCACCCTCTTATTTTCAGTCTTTCTTTATCTTCATTTTTCAGGTGTGTCTCTTGTAGACAGCACATTGATGGATTTTGGTTTATTAGCCAATCTGCTACTCTTTTTCTCTTCAATGGTGCATGTAAACCATTCACATTCAATGTGATTATTGAGAGGCACAGTTTTATTGCTATCATTTTGTTGAGTTCTTTTTGGTGTTGTTGCTATTTTCTTTGGTCCATACTGTTTTCTGTGGCACCTCTGTAAAAAGGATGTCTCTTAGTGTTTCCTGCAATGCTGGTCCTGTTTTTATAAACTCCCTTAGGTTACATTTTTCTGGGAATATCTTGATCTCTCCTTCATATTTGATGGACAGTTTTGCTGGGTACAGTATTCTTGGTTGACAGTTGCGTTCTTTGAGTGTTCAATATATGTCATTCCACTGTCTTCTTGCTTGCATGGTTTCTGCTAAGAAATCAACACTTACTCTTATCTGTCTTCCCTTATAGGTTACTCTTTGTTTCTCCCTCGCTATTTTCAGAATTCTCTCCTTATCTTTGGTTCTGGCACATTTGACTTTGATATATGCCTTGGTGTTTTTCTCTTAAGGTCTTTACTATATTGTGTTCTCTCAGCTTCTTGAATATATATTCTCTCATTCTTTATTATGCCTGGGAAGTTTTCTTCTAGTAATTCTTCCACAACTTTTCCAGTACATTTACTTGCTTTTTCCTGTTCTGAAATTCCAATGATGGGTGTGTTATTTCTCTTGATGGTGTGCCACATTATTCTTAGGTTTTCTTTTTCCTTTCTTTTCGAGTCTACTTTTTGCTCTAGCATATCAGTGGTGGCAATTCTATCTGTGGGGACAGCACAAGACGAGGTATTTTATCCTGTTACACAGGGTTACTGTGAGTTGGAATCAATTTAACAATATATAATATATATTAGAGAGCTGTGGAGGCTTCTTGTTGTCAAGTGCCAACAAGTTGAGTATGACTCATAACGACTCTATGAACAATAAATCTACACTGTTCTCTGGTGACTTGGTGGTAAAGAATTGTCCTGCCAACACAAGGGTCAGTGGTTTGGATCCACCAACTGCTTGACAAGAGAAAGGGGGACAATCTCCTCTAATGAAATTTACTGCCTCTGAAGACCCACTGGAGGGTCAGCTACAGTACAGTTTGAATTTGAAGGTAAAACAACATCAACAATATGTAATAACACAAACAAACAAAAATGCAGGACGTAGATACGGAGGAGAGGAAGCTATAAAACATATAAAAAAGTATTGTTCACTCTGGAAGGCAATTTGACGTGTCCTCAAAAAGCTGAACATAGAAATTCCATAGGATCTAGCTATTCCACTGCTAGGAATATACTCCAAGGAAATTGGAACTGAGACACAAATGCAGATTTGTGCACCAATGTTTATAGTAGCATTATTCACAATCAGAAGAACATGAGAGTAACCCAAATGTTCAAACACAAAAAATGGATTAAGAAATTGTGGTACAGTTGCACATTGGAATACTATGCAGCACTCAGGAGCAATGATTTTGAAAAATAATACATAACTTTGGAGAGACTAGAAAGCATTATGCTGAGTGAACTAACTCAGTCTCATAAGGACAAATACTGCATAAGACCATTATTGTAGAAACAGAAAGATAAAGTAAAACATGTGTGATAATCAAATGATAGGGATGAGGGTGGGAGCAGAGGGGTGAGGACGGGCGGGAGTAAACCATAGGGCCACACAATTTGGGGGTGGAGGAAGGAGGAAATGGGAAAGACCTGGTGAGGATCGGAAAAGAAAGAGTAATGGTGGGCATGGTTCCATGGTGATTTTATAAAACATAATGAATGGGAATGATGGTATGAAATACAATGTGTAAAGGATAGTGTGAAACCCACCCATAAAAAAAAAAAGATAGTGTTGTTGTTGTTAGGTGCTGTTGAGTTGAGGACAACCCACAGTGACCCTATGAAAAACAGATTTGAAGCCTGTCCTATTGTGCACCATCCTCACACATCCTGACATCCTGACACATAAGAGCCCATTGTGGCAGTGATCATGTCATTTCACCTGTTTGAGGGTCTTCCTCTCTTTTGCTGATCCTCCATCTTTTGGAGCATCATGTCTCTCTCTAAGGAATAGCCTCTACTAGCAACACGCCCGAAGTATGTGAGACAAAGCCTGATCATCTTTGTTCTAAAGAGCACTCTGGATGCACCCTTTCCAAGACATGTTTGTTTGTTCTTTTGGAAGTCCATGGGATGTTCAGTGCTCATATCCAACAACACAGCTCAAAGGCATCAGTTCTTACTCTGTAATCCTTATTCATTGTTCAACTCTCACATGCATAGCAAGTGAAAGATCATGACCTGAATCAGATGCACTTTAGTCTTCAACCTGACATCATTACTCCTCAATAATTTGGTGAGGGCCCAAACTTCAGACTTTTCCAGTGTGATATGTCTCCTGATTTCCTGATTGCTGGTATCAAGGGATCCAAGTCAGATTGTGGATCCAAGTCAGATGAAGTTGTTGACAGTTTCAATTTTTCTCCATCTATCATGATTTTGCTTATTGGCCCAGTGGTAAGAATTTTTGTTTTCTTGATATCGAGACACAATCTGTATTAAACACTGTATTCTTCAATCTTCTGCAACAAGTGTTTCAAGCACTCCTTGCTTTCAGCAAACAAGATTGTGTCATCTCCATAATGCAGGTTATTGATGAGTCTCCCTCTGATCCTGATGCCACATTCCTCTTCATAGAGTCCAGCTTCTTGAATAATTTGCTCAGCATAAATGTTGAATAGGTATAGAAAGAGAATACAACCCTGACATGCTCTCTTCTTAATTTTAAATCTTGTATTGCTCTCGTGCTCTGTTCATAAAACAGCCTCTTTGTCTAGGTATAGGTTCTGTATAAGTACAGTTAAGTGCTCTGGCATTCCATTCTTCTCAATGTCTGCCATAATTTGTTATGATCCACACAATCAAATGTCTTTATAGAGTCTATAAAGCACGAATAGACATTCTTCTGGTATTCTTTACTCTCAGCCAGAACCCATCTGACATCAGCAATGGTATTCGCAGTGCTACGCCCTCTTCTAAATCCTCCTTCAACTTCTGGCAGTTTCCTATGTACTGTTCTAGCATATTTTTTTTAGTAGAAGATCTTTTAATGCATAAAACCATAACGACTTTGATATTAGTTATCTTTTATGAATATACTGGTGGCAAAGGGGTTAAGTACTTCACAGTTAACCAAAGGTTGGCAGTTTGAACCCACAAGCAGTTCTATGAGAGAAAATGATGGTAGTGTGCTTTTAAAAACATTTATACTGACTTATTTACTAAGTCCATGTACATTGTTTTTCACACCAGATATTTCTCATTTCCTTTACCCACCCTTCCCTCCACTTATCAAATTGTACACCTTATGATTAGCAACACCCCCCGGCCCAGCCATCCTCACCCCTCTGCTCCCACCTTCCCTCCCTTGAATCCTCATACATATTCTACAATAATGTTCTTAGACAGTATTTGTCCCTGTAGGACTGAGTTAGTTCATGTAGCATAATGCTTTCCAGTCCCTTCCAAGTTATGTAGTGATTTACAAAATCATTAATTGTGCATGTTGGATCATGTGTATTCCATCATGTGAATATACCATAACTTCTCAATCCATTTGATTGTGCTTGGGTATTTGGGCTGTTTCCGTATTCTTGCAATGGTGAATAATGCTGCTATGAACATTGATGTATAAGTCTCTGTTTGTGCCTCAGTACTCTTTTTCTTGGGGTATATTCCAAGCAGTGGAATAGCTAGATCATATGGAATTTCTTTTTTTTTTCTATAATTATATTTTATTAATTTTCACAAACATTTACAGAGATTTTGGGCTTCCACTCAATCATTGTTGCACTATTCTCTCTACCCTCCTCCCAGTTTGTTCTTGTCCAAATGCCACAGTGCTTGTCAAAGCCAGTTCTGATTAATCTTCTTTGTCAG
>NW_006399810.1:10824746-10835953 GCF_000299155.1 Elephantulus edwardii | reverse complement strand
TTCTATTTTGGTGCTGTCTTTTCCTGGCTTTGGTATCAAAGATATGTTTGCTTCATAGAATGAATCTGGGAGGGTTCCATCTTCTTCTATTTTCTGATGTTCGGCTTTTTGAGAAAGTGCCAAACTGCCTTCCAGAGTAGTTGTACCATTTTACAATCCCATCTCGCCACATCCTCTCCAACATTTATTACTTGCTGTACCATTAAACTTTGCCACTGCTATGGGAGTGAGATGGTATCTCATTGTGGTTTTGATTTGCATTCCTCTTATGATGATGCATGACCATAATTAAGAGTTCTGGAATTTACACTCATAAAAATATTATCCATTATTTATTATGATCCACAGAGTATAAACAGATGTTGTCACACCTATGTTTATGGCAGCATTATGTCTAAATGCCTTTGCATACTCAGTAAAACACAGGTAAATAGCCTTCTGGTAGTCCCTGTTTTCAACCAAGATCCATCTGACATTAGCAGTGGTTATCTTTTGTTCTTTACCCTCTTCTGAATCCAGCTCAAGTATTAGCAGTTCCCTACTGAAGTATAGTTGCAACTAATTTTTAATTATATTCAGCAAAATTTTACTTGTGTATGATATTAATGAAAGAATTTGATAATTTCTACATTTTGTTGGACCACCTTTCTTTGGAATGGGCACAATTAATCTCTTCCAATCTAGCCAGACTGTCTTCTAAATTTCTTAAGGATTGAGTGAGGATTGCCAGCATTTGCATCCACTTGTTGAAATATCCCAGCTGGTATTCAGTTAATTACTGAACCCTTGGTTTTTTCTTAATGTCTTTAGTGCAAGTTGAAATTCTCCCTTTAAGTCCACTGGTTTTTATTCATATCTTGTTTTCTAAAATGATTGGAATTAAGTCAATTATATTTGATTCAGTGGGTGTGGTATAATTTCTTGTTCTTTTGATATTTCCTGCCCATTCAATATTTTACATAGAATCATTCAGTAACGCAACTCAAAGCTTGAATTTTCTCTTTAGTTCTTTTGGCTTAAGAAATGTTTTCTAAATACAATTCTTTGCACATTCCATTATAATGCTTAGTCTTGTTGAGTTACACTTTGAAATATTTTGTTCAGCTCTTTAACTTCATTTCTTCCATATGATATAGTTACCCTCCATTCAAGTGCCAGTTTCAGAGCCTCTTCTGACATGTTTTGATATTTCCTTTCTTTCCCACCTTTTTTTGGTCCTTGAGCAGATTCCAAATGTAAATTTTTATTGATATTCTTTATGTAACTTTTTTAATATTTTAATGAAAGTTTATAAAGAACTTTGATTTCCCTTAATTCATTGTTGCACATTTTCCTCCCTGTCCTCCCCTTCCCCTCAGTTCACTTTTTTCTTTGGAAAAAAAATTCTTTCATTGTTATACAGTCATTCCCTCTCCCACCCCATGACCACTTTATTATGCAAATCCTATTCTGGATTTTTGTCATGCCAATAATACCTAATCAAATATTCCTTTTATACAGTTCTCTGTTTTAAATCCTTGTTTCAAATCCATGTACATTATTTATCCCCTCTTTTTTCAGTTTCCCCACAAACCCCATGTCAGTCCTGTTCTATAACAGTGGCATTATGCAGTATTTGTCTTTTTGTGACTGAAATATTTCACTTAGCATAATGTCCTCCATGGTCACCCATTTTGTATAATATTTCATGAGATTTTTGTTTTTCAGTGCTGCATAATAGTCCATTGTGCAAATATGCCACAGCTTCTCTATCCATTCATTTGTTGATGGGCAACAACTTGGGTTGTTGCTATGGTGAACAAAAACACAATACATATGGCTATGCATCTTTCCCACTTTTTAAAATGACCTTGTGCTCCTTTAAATCATGTCCTTGATGACATACCATAACTTATCAGACCTTCCATCATTAATATTCAGTACATCAAAGCTATTTTGTAGATAGTCTCTAAATTTAAGTGGAATATACTCAAGGTCATTGGTTTAGCTCTCATCAACTTGTTTTATCTTACTTCCTCTTCAAGTAATTGTCTTTTTCACAGTTTGTGACTTCATTCTGGTTGATGATACTGAGTTTTTCATTTGTTCCCATTGCAAAGAAAGATAGATGATCTAACAGAGTGCAAAAATTATCAAATAGTATCATCAATATCACATGCAAGCAAGATTCTGCTGAAGATTGTCCAAAAACAACCGGAACAGCACACCAGCAGAAAACTACCAGAAGTGCAGGTTAGGTTTAGAAAAGGCCATGATACTAGGACTATTATAGCTAATGTCAGATAGATCTTGACAGAAAGCAGAGAGTATCAGAAGATCTATCTGTGTCTCATTGACTATGCAAAGGCATTTGACTGTGTGGATCACAACAAATTTTGGCTAACCTTGAGGAAAATGGGAATTCCAAAACAGATGAGTATGCTTATGCAAAACCTATACTTGGACCAAGAAGCAGTCCTCAGAGAAGAGCAAGGAAACACTTCATGGTTCAAAATCAGAAAAGGAGTGCATCAGGGATGTATCCTCTCCCCATACCTTTTCAATCTTTATGCAGAACAGATCATTTGGGAAGCAGGGATTTATGAGGAGGAGTGTGGCATCAAGATTGGAAGAAGACTCATCAGCAACCTATGATATGCAGATGACACAACATTTGCATTCTAGTCACCAATAAAAATTTATGCATCTTGATTGCATGCTTGATCAATTTTGAACTGCAAGAGTTGGTAGAAATCTTCCATTTCCTGTTCTTTGGTTTTAGTTGTTGGTGCATATATTTGAATAAAAACAATATCATATTAATAGATCTTCTTTGTACATGTATGGATAGTATCCTAACAATTGTAATATTTTACTTTAAGAGAGACCTTGAAATTGTCTTTAATTATGAATACAAAACAACAAAACAGTGAGATATTATCTCACCCCAGATCGTAGGGAAAACTCAATAAGACAGCAAACAACAAATGTTAGCAAGGACACAGAGTGATAGAAACTCTCATGGTCTCCCGGTGGGAATGTAAACTGATACAACCACTATGAAAGGGAGTCTAGAACTTCCTCAGAAAAGTTGAAAATAAAAATACCATTTGACCCAGTTATACCACTGACAACACATCCTAAAGAAATCAGAGCTGAAACACAAACAGATGTATGCACACATGTGTTTATTGCAGCATTATTCACAACAGCAAAAAGATCGAAGCAGCTGAAGTGTCCATCAACAAAAGAATAGCTAGAGAAAGTGTGGTACAATGGAATACTATGTAGCATAAAAAATCAATGAATTTATAAAACACTACACAACACACATGGGTCTGGAAGACATGTTGAGTGACACACCTCAATCACAAAAGAACAAATCCTGCAGAAAACCATGGTAATAACAAATGGGATGGATGAAATGTGCAGACAGCAGGAAAATAATAGATAGATAATAAACATTACACTGGACTAAGCTAAAGGAAGGACAATCTGAAAGCAATAGACATCATGTGGATAATAATTATCTATTTGGAACAAGACAAGCACTGAAAAGTGGATGAGGGAGGTGGAGGGAGGAAAGTGTATGCATGAACGAATGAATGAACGAACAAACAGTCTCTCTGTAAACTTTCTTTTTCTTGTTGTTGTTTTATTTGGGGTTTTTTCCCAATTTATTATTAATTTCAATGAAAATTTACACAGACTTTGGATTTCCATTCATTCATTGTTGTACTTTTCTCCTCTCCCAGCCCTTCCCTTCAGTACACTACCCTCTTGGAAAAATCAAAGAAAAATTCTTTCATTGTTTTACAATCCCTCTGCCCAGGTCCTCTCCACTATATAGCCTTTGCTCTGGACTCCTGTCATGACAAAAACACCTAATAACATATCCCTCTTAAGTAGTTTTCTCCCTTATCTGTTTGAATGCAGTATACACTATTGAACCCATCTTTCTCAGTCTCCCCTCAAACCCCGAGGTCAGTCCTGTTTTACAACAGTGGCACCATGCAGTATTTGTCCTTTTGTGACTGAGATACTTCACTCAGCATAATGTCCTCCAGGGTCACCCATTTTGAATAATATTGCATGAGTTCCTTGTTTTTTAATGCAGTGTAGTATTCCATCGTGTGAATATATCACAGCTTCTCTATCCATTCACTTGTTGATGAGCACTTAGATTGTTTCCAACTCCTTGTTATTGCGAACAAAGCCATGATAAACATGGGTGTGCATATATCTGCTTGGATGTCAGTTATGGTCTCTTTGGGGTATATTCCCAGTAGTGGAATTGGGGGGTCAAATGGTATCTCTATTTGCGACTTTTTGGAAAAGCGCCATGCCGCCTTCCACAGTGGTTGCATCATTTTACACTCCTACCAACAGTGAATAAGGGTTCCAGTTTCTCCACAACCTTGCCAGCATTTGTTTCTTGCTGTTTTGTTAAATTTTGCTATTCATAGTTGTTTTAGGCATCCACTTTCTGAACAACATGCCTCTGGAAACTCTATGAACTTAGAGAAGCGACAATAGTTATACAATAGGGTTCAGATCTTTTGTTCATTGGGTCACTATGAGCCATGCTTGTCTCAGGGGCAATCAACAACATATGCAAAATAAGAGCCAATATTCTCAATGGAGAAAGACTAAAAGCATTTTCCTTGCAAACAGGGGCCAGGCAAAGATGTCCACTGTTGACATTTCTACTCCACCTTGTATTTTAAGTACTTGCTGGGGCAATATGACAAGTTGTTGTTGTTGTCAAGGGTCATCTAGTCATAGAGTACTCATAGTGACCCTATGAACTAAAGACCTGAACACTTGTCTAACTTTCATAATTTCTCCAAGGCAAGCTATTTTGGAAGTAGATGCCACTCCTGCTTCCAAGCTTGTTTTAATCAGGGAGCTCCACCAAACACTGCCCATCATGGGTAATCATTATCACATTTGACACATCAGTGTCACAGTGTTTAGCATCACAGCAACCATGAATTAGCACTGTACAGCATATGGATAGACCAGTGCTATACTACTTAGAAGAATATTTGACCAAAATCAATTAAAACCAAGCCTGAGGGCTGCAGATAAAAATCACCCACCTTTGGCTCAATAGCATAACTTTCTATCTACTAGGCCAACAGAGCTCTCTCGTTGTTGTTGTAAAGTGTCATTGAGTCATAGATGACTCATAGCAAACCTATGGGCAAAATACCTGAACAAATAGTTCAAATAGTTTCCAGAGGCAAGCTATTTCAGAAGTGTATTTCACACCATCCGTAAAAATCACCTCAAGGTGGATCAGAGACTTGGGAGAAAAGTCCCAAACCATAAAGTTTATCAGAGACAAACTGGGATCAAGGTTAGACAGCCAACTCTATGGTATAAAGAGGATGCCAAACACAGCCAGAAATGCTGTGAAGAGGATAAAATTGATCAATGGGACCTACTAAAAATTAAATCCCTGTGTGCATTAAAAACACTTTCCAATAGAGTGAAAAGAAAGCCTACTGATAGGAGAACAAACATTTGACAATGCTATTTTAGACAACAGTCTCATAACAAAAGTTTATAGAATCCTACAGGACCTCCAAAAGAAAAAGATTGATAACACAATTACCAAATGGGCAAAAGACATGGAAAGAATTATCACAGAGGAAGATATTCATATGGCTAACAGATGCATGAAGAAATACTCAAAATCACTGGCAATAAGAGAGATGTGGGTGTGTTTTTTTTTATGGATGGTGTGAGATGTAGATCCTGTTTCAACTTTCTGCAAGAAGCAGTCCAACTCTGCCTGCACAATTGTTAAAGAGGTTTTCATGTCACCATTTGATAAGTTTTATTTCCTTGTCAAGTATCAGTTGACCATAGATAGCTGGTTCTATTTCTGCGTTCTCAATTCTGTTCCATTGTTCTATGTTTTTGTCATTGTACCAGTATCATGCTGTTTAAATTACCATCTCTATGAAGTAGGTTTTGAGGTCAGGAAGTCCTATACCTCTCACTTCATTTTTTGTTTTTCAGAAGTGCTGAGCTTATTTGAGGTCTCTTTCCTCTTCAAATAAACTTGACAATTTCCCTTTTGATCTCCTTAAAAAATAATTTTGGTATATGTATTGGGACTGTGTAGAACATGTGGATTGCTTTTGGTAGGATTGCCATTTTCACAATATTGAGCCTTTCTATCCACGAACAAGGCACATTTCCCGATTTATTTAGGTCTTATATTGTGTCTCCCATAAATGTTCTGTAGCTTTCTTTGTACAGTCTTTTGTGTCTCTAGTTAGATTCACTCCCAAGTATCTCAATTTGTGGTTGGCTATTGTGAATGGTACTGCTTTCTTGGTTTCCTTCTCTTAGTTCTCTTTGTTATTGTAGAGGAATCCCACTGATATTTGGATATTGATTTTATATCCTGTCACTGTACTAAATTAATCTACTACCTCTAACAGTTTTTTGTTGAGTACATAGAGTTTTCTGTGTACACTATCATATCATATGCATAAAGCAACAGATTAATCATCTCTTTGTTATCTGGATGGCTTTTATTTCCTTCTCTTGTGCTGAACCTTGTATCACTGGTGTGTCAAATGCATAATTGTTACCCACTGTGGACAGTGGTGGAGCTCCTCAATTAAAACAATTCTGAAAGCAGGGGTGAAATACACTTCTGAAATAGCTTGCCTCTGGAAACTATTTGAACTATTTGTTCAGGTATTTTGACTCAATGATACTTTACAACAACAATCAAAACCACAAAACAACAGATCAAAACCACAATGAGATAACATTTCACCCCAGTAGCAGTGGCAAAGTTTAACAGGACAGCATGTTAGAAAGGATGTGGCTAGATAGAAACTATTATACATTTGTAAAATGTTACAACCACTCTGGGAAGCAATTTGGCATTTCCTGAGAAAGCTGAACATAGAAATTTCATGTTGTTGTTGTTGTTGTTATGTGCTGTTGAGTAACGTGACTCATAGTGACACTATGTACAACAGCTCTGAACTCTGCTCTATCATGTGTCAACCTTATTCTCTCTAACGCACCTACCATTATTACCCCTGTCACTGAATCAATCCATCTCATCAAGGATCTTCCTCTCTTGTGCTGTCCCGCATCCTTCCAAGCATGATGTCCCTCTCCAAGGACTGGTCCCTCCTTGCAACATGCTTAAATTATGTCAGATGCAACTTCAGAATCCTTACTGCCATGGAGTTAGTGTGGTTTCACCCTCTCTAGGATGAACCTGTTTGGTCTAACAGTCCATGGTATAATGAATACTCTTCTCCAGCACCACAGCTCAAAGACATCAATTCTCTTTCTATCATCCCTAGTCATTGTCCAGCTTTCTGACACATAGCAAGTAATTGGAAAGACTATGGCCTGGATCAAGCACACCTTAGTCTCCAGACCAACATCATTGCTCTTCAGTACTCTGGATAAGTCCCTGACAGCAAACTTCCCCAATGCAATTTATCTTTTTATTTTCTGGCTTCTAGTACCAAGTGTGTTTACTGTGGAGCCAAGAAAACTAAGGCTGTTAAAAATCTCAATTTCTTCAACCTCTATCATGATACTGTCAATCAACTCAATGTTGCGAATCTTTGTTTTCTAGTTGTTTTTGGATAATTTTCAGCAGAATCTTGGTGTATGTGATATTAATGATAGAAATTCCATAGGACCCAGCTATTTCACTGCTTGGAATATACCTCGAGAGAATAAGAACTGAGGCATAAATAGAGACTTGTACACCAGTGTTCATAAAAGTCTTACTCACCATCACAAGAACATAGAAAAGCCCAAATGTCCAACCACAATTGAACAGATTGAGAAATTATGGTGCATTCACGTAATGGAACACTATACAGCACACAGGAGCAATGATTTTTTAAATCACTACCTATCTTAGGATGGACTGGAGACTATTACGCTAAGTGAATTAATTCAATCCCATAAGGACAAATGCTGTATAAAACCATTATTGTATAAATAGATAACTAGTAAAACAGGTATGAGGATATAAGAGGGAGGGGAATAGAGGGGAGAAATGGGCAGGGGATAAATCACGTGGTCTCACAGTTTGAAGGGTTGGGGGAGTCCGGTGTGAAAGGCAATGTATACAAATTTTGTAGGTAAACCATTGCAAAATTGAAAATGTAAAAAAAAAAAAATTGAAAGAAATAAAAAAAGAAAGGAAAACCCAACAACATAAGTTATCTGAAGTAGTCCTAGCATAGTGGTGAACTTTTCATTAAAGATTTACGCCATTAACAAAAACAAACAAAGACCCAGGGCAAGAATACACATTGGAAAAGTAAATATGATCTTAAGGTACTTACTGTCAACAACGGGAAGTGGAAGCCATTACTGAGGGCGTGGAGGAAGATGAAGGCTTTTGCTGCTGTGAACCTGGCCACATTCCTCATGTGCTTTCATTTAATGCTGCTTTTAGCCAGCTCTGGCTAGCTTGGGAAGTGATAGTCACCAAATATATTTTGGAGGGTTATAGCATTACTGACAATAGTGCTGCTTCTATGGTACAAGTCTTTGATCTTCGGAAAGTACTCACCACCTACTATGTTAAGGGTATCATTTACTATGTTACAACTTCCTCTAAATTAGAAGAGTGGCTCACTAACAAGACAATGCAGGAAGGACTGCGTCTCTGTGCAGATCAGAATTATGTGGATGTGGACCCAACGTTTAATCCCAACATCAATGAAGACTATGACCATTGGCTAGCAGGCATATCCAGGGAGAGCTTCTGTGTGATTTACCTCAACTGGATAGAGTATTGCTCTTCCCGAAGAGCAAAGCCCCTGGATGTGGACAAAGAGTCATCTTTGGTGACTCTCTGTTATGGACTCTGTGTTCTGGGGCGGAAAGCTTTGGGGACAGCATCCCACCACATGTCTATAATTTAGAGTCATTCCTCTATGGATTGCATGCCCTGTTTAAGGGAGATTTCCGTATTTCTTCAATTCGAGATGAATGGATCTTTGCTGATATGGAATTGCTAAGAAAAGTAGTAGTTCCTGGAATCCATATGTCCATTAAACTTCATCAGGATCATTTTACGTCTCCGGATGAGTATGATGACCCTACTGTTCTCTATGAAGCCATTGTATGTCACGAAAAGAACTTCATCATCGCCCAGGAAGGGGATCCCGCATGGAGGAGTGCAGTGCTCGCCAACTCTCCCTCCTTGCTGGCTCTGCGGCATGTCATGGATGATGGCACCAATGAGTATAAAATCCTCATGCTCGGGATTCGGAAGATGACAGAGGTGGAGAGCACAGTGTGAAGAGCCAGAGGGATAGCAAGCTGCATAGAGAGGACACCAGAGAGTACTTTACGCTCCACAGAGACTGACCATCACAGCGTGACACGAACAGTAGGATTTTGAATCAGAACTTTTTCTAATACATTGTTTTAGACGCTTTAAAAACTGGAGCCCTGCCTGCCTGCCCCGCAGCGGTCCCACCGGGGTCCCATCGCAGACCCAGCAAAAGCTGGAACCCACTAGCTGAACTGAGCTGCATTGAGACTCACCTGAAAGGAAAAAGGTTAGTGGGGAAATCGGCTGAATTCCTTAAGCCCACTAAAACCTGGAGGGTCTGAGGTACGGCGTGGACAATAGGAATTGAATCATAACTTTTGTCGAAACTTTTAGTATTGGAGCTGTGGGAACAAAGGCGTGTGGACTCGGCAAAAACCGGAAGCCACTAGATGAGCTTCTAAGAGACCCATTTGAAAGGAGAAAACTTAGTGGGGAAATTGCCTTAATTAGCTTAAGCTCCACTAAGACCCAGTGGATCTGTTACGTGACATGGACAGTAGAAAATTGAATCAGAACTTCTGCCGGAGTGGACTCAGAATGAGCTAATAGCCTCAGTTGCAATCCGGACCACATTTCAGTCCGCACTGCAGATCGGCAAATGCCGGAATCTGCAAGCCAAGCTTCTGAGGGACCCATTTGAAAGGGATAAACTTTGCAGGGAAAGTGGCTGAAGTTTCTAAAGCCCCATTACGGCCCAGTGGGTTTGTTGCTTGAGGGAGACAGTAGGAATTTGAATAAGAACGTTTGATGGATTAGAGTCGGAACTGTACAAAATCAGCCTGGGTTGCATTCCGGTACACATTTCAGTGCACACTCCGGATCAGCAAAAGCCAGAAGCTGCTGGACCCATTTGAAAGGGGAAAGCTTAGTGGGAAAATTGGCTGAATCCTCTTAAGTCCCATTAAGACCCAGTGGGTCTGTTGTTTGACATGGACAATAGGAATTCTAAAAAGAACTTTTATTGATACAAATAGTTTTAGGAACCACAGGATCTTAAACCTGTACTGCTTTATGGAAATTTGACTTGTCCTCCTAGGCAGGGGCCACTGGTCGAGGACACTGGGTAGTGCCACTGGGTAAGGGCCACTGAATGAGAACTGCTGACTGGGAGACAGACAGTGGGAACTCGATCAGGGTCCTCAATTGTGAGCACACCTGGGCAGCTAAAGTCTGAGTGAGGTCTCTCAACTGGTTGACCCACCCTGGTGACTATTTCCCCTCGCTGCCTGCCCCACCCCATTGGGCTCCACTCCTGTGACTACTGGACCAGTCAGTCAATCAACCTGCCTTTAATCCAGAGCACCTGGATCTGACTTACCTACAAAAGACTGCTCTCACAGGCTCTGAACTGACCTTTTCCTTGAGTCAGAAATTCAGAGAAATTGTCTTCAGATCAACTTTAAATCAATGTCTTGAAGAAAACAAGCTACTGTACACACTACACAAATGCAAAACAAGATGTTACCACCAAAGAGTGACACAGTAGCAATGGATTTCCTAAAAACAGAGAGTCTGATGGAAATTTCTGACACAGAATTTAGAAGAACAATGTTCTGACACAGAATTTAGAAGAACAATGATTCAATATTTTCAATGGATAAAAGACAAACTCGAAGAACTACAGGATGCACAAGCAAAAACCAGGAGGAGCTAAAAAAAATCCAGAACAATGCAGATAAAATAAACGAAGCACTAGAGGCACTGGAAAAACAAGAAACCACTATCCAAAATATGAGGTCCAATGTTTCAGATGCTGTCAACATGATGGAGGGACACATAAATAGAATTGAAGAGATAGAACACAGAACCAGTGAAATAGAAGATAGAACTGTCACCACTGATCTGCTAGAGCAAAAAGCAGAATCAAAAAGGAAGG
>NW_006399810.1:10813960-10820326 GCF_000299155.1 Elephantulus edwardii | reverse complement strand
AATGGGTCTGTCATCAGGGTGGGGGTATGACCCAAAAAAACTGGATAAATTATGTATATTGTATTGAAACAGATGAGGGAAAGAACAGAATAGAAGTGATATATGATTGAGTATTATGATTAGCACAGGAATCCAGAATTAAGGTTGCATAGAGAAGTGTATTCGGGGTGGGGGTGGGGGAAGAGACGTGGGAATTGTATACTAATGAAGGATTTTTTTCCCCTCTCTCTTTGGAGGGGGAAGCGAGCTGGTCGGCAGGGGTGGGCAGGGAGAAAAGTGCGGCAATGAATGAATGGAAATCCAAAACCTCTGTAAATGTCTATTGAAATTATTAATAATAAAAAAAACCCAAAAAAAATCATCATGCTCAACAGGAGCTATCTTAGCTTCAGGGTCATCAAAGTTAACAAGGAATGCATCCGCCCGCAACAGCAGGAGCTTCTGATTCTTCGCAACCATAACCCAGAAAGAGGGAGCATCCAAAATGCCAAGCAGGCTCTGAGAAATATGATAAACCCCTCGTGTGATCAACCTATTGGCTATCCAATCTTTGTCTCACCCCTGACAACTTCTTACTTTGACAGCCATGAACAGCTTAAAGAAATTCTTGGAGGCCCTATCAGTTTGGGGAATATCAGAAACTTCATAGTATCTACTTGACACAGGTTAAGGAAAGGTTGTGGAGTTGGATGTAACAGTGGTGGCAATATTGAAGATTCTGATACTGGAAGTGGAACTTCCTGTACCAGTAACAATGCAACAACTGCCAATGATCCCCACAGGAACGTGTCCCAGGCAAGCACTGGAAATCCAGGGCAAGGGGGCACAGGACTCCACCCACCTGTCACAGCTTATCCTCCAACACTAGGCACTAGCCACAGTGCTCACTCTGTGCTGTCGAGCCTGGTCAGACAGTCCCCTGCCCGGGCCTCCGTAGCCAGTCAGTCCTCTCCTCGTACTGCTACAGTAGCCACCACTCATCTCTCCGGATGTCCACCACCGGATTCGTGCATTGTCGGCGCTCCTCCACCAGTCAGATATCCCTTCGAAATTTACCCTCGTCCATCCAGTCCCGCCTCTCGATGGTGAACCAGATTGAGCCCTGCAGTCAGAGCGGCGTGGTCTGCGCGCAGCATGGCCTGCCTTCTTCCAGCAGCTTCAGCCAAAGCATCCCTGCCTGCAAGCATCACGCCCTCGTGGGCTTTCTCGGGACAGACGGAGGTCAGAGTAGTGCCTCCGACGCACAGCCAGGCAACAGCTTAAGTCCTGCCAATGCTTCACACGCCAAAAAGGGGGAAGTGATTTACAGAGTCCAAATTGTGGATCCCAGTCAAATTTTGGAGGGGATCAACCTGTCAAAAAGGAAAGAGCTGCAGTGGCCAGACGAGGGAATTCGGTTAAAAGCCGGGAGAAACAGTTGGAAAGACTGGAGTCCTCAGGAAGGCATGGAAGGCCATGTGATTCACCGATGGGTGCCTTGCAGCAGAGATCCAGGTACTAGATCCCACATCGACAAGACAGTGCTGCTGGTCCAGATTGATGACAAATACGTGACTGTAATTGAAACTGGGGTCCTAGAACTTGGAGCCGAAGTGTGAGCCAGTGTTTTAGAACGACATTTCTCTCCCCTCTCACTTCTGAGACATTGGAAAAATAGGAGAAAGCAGAAGATGCCTGGAGGTGTCACCTTGATTCTCTGAGGAAGAGACTTGAAATCATGCGGGCTTGGTCAAGGTCTGTCCTCCACCCTTCACCCTGACTTCTGTCACTGTCTCCATCCCCAAATAAAGCAGAAATATTTTTTTAAGTTAAAAAAAAGAGTTACATTTTGATTGCTGACTTTATCACACATTTCTTATTAGTTGCTCTTGCCTGTTCATGTGTGTCAGAGTAGAGCTACTCCACAGCGTTTTCAGTAGCTGATTTTTCAGAAGTACATCAATAGATCTTCCTTCCTAAGGCACTTCTGAGTGTTCTCAAGGTACCAACCTTTTAGTTAGTAGCAAGTTCCATACATCCATTACCAGGTAATTTTATTATCTTCATTTTCCCCCTTATCTGATTTAATCCTTTTTAAAAAAATTATGCAAGGCAGATTGCTGGCTACACATTTGACTTACATACAATCTGTATGTAGTTAGAATCAACCCCTGCAAAACTTAGGATATTAAAAATTTAAATTATACACAATGGTTCATAATTACAAATGGGTAACATTTTGCAGTATACATCAAAACATTATTATTACCATCACTATATTATGTCAAAATGTTTTCTTGTGTTTGGAGATGTTCTTTAATAGTTTTTCTGCTCAGAAAGTTGAGAGAGAGAGAGAGAGAAAGAGAGAGATAGATCTCATACTAACACAAACATTATAGGGAGCTCTAGTAGCCTAGTGAGTAGAGAGTTGTGCAGCCAACCCCAAGGTGGAAGGTTCAAATCTTTCAGCTGCTTCATGGAAGAAAGATGAGTAATCACTGCCAATGCCATTTATAGTCTCTGAAAACTCACTTGAAGATCAACAAGTCTGGTTCCAATTCAATGGCAGTGAGTGAGTGAGTGAGTGAGTGAGTGAATACAAACAATTGTCTTAACGTTAGATAAAAATGATTTCTGCTTACATATAAATGCAGCTTTAAAGACTTAAGAACAGAACCTATTTGTAGTGTGAGAACTGCCTATACATCTTTGTAAACTACTTAAAATCTTATTTTAGAACAAAATATAAAATGAATAACTCTTAGTCACACCAAGTAAATTATGCTAAGAATACATAATCAGTAACCGTAAACCATATGATTTCTCTTCTCTCACTGCTGCATCTACCAAATGGAAGAGATGCTAACCTTTTTAATCTGAATTTTCTAAGAATTTTTTTGTGTGCCCAAAATAGACTCTGGATTTAACTCTTGTCTCTAATAATGTAATAACCTTCTGCTTCAAGTGTGGGCCATTTTTCAAAGTAAAACCAGAGTGTTTTCCCAGGGAACTCTAATAGCTTCAGAGAAATTGTTACATAATCAATTGCTTACATAATATGCATTAAAATAAAGCAAACAAAACAGAGGAGTGTTTACAAGTTAATGATAACTTCTGCGTTAAAAATGTTCCTTTGATATAGGGTTTCAAATCTAGCCCTATGTTTACTTGACTCACCTCAAAAGAATCACTGTCAGTCAAAACCTCAGCTGAAAAAGGAGGACAATGTGCATGAAGAACGGTTACATTCTAGCTTACTGAAAGAAGTCCCTGGATGGTCAAACATGTCACTTCCTCCTCTGGTCCCTTGATGAATGAGTATTGGCTTATAGGTCCTCCTTTGTTTCACTACTACTAATTGACACATACGAAGACCTGATCCTTTTTCTTTATATTTGAAAATGAGACTCAATTATTCCTTAGTTATACTCTTGAAATAGACGTTTATGCGAAGGTGGGGCTTGGACCACCACCATATTTAGGCCAAAGGCTGATGGAGTTGTTGTTAGGTGCTTTTGAGTCAATTCCAGCTCACAGTGACATTACGGCCCAGTAGAATGAAGCTTTTCACTCTCCTGCACCATCCTCACAATCTCTGCTGTCTTTAAGCTTTTGTAGCAGTCACTGTGTCAATCTACCTCAGCAATCCCCACCAATGCCAGCACTAACATCTACCACACCGTGGCATGCTTCTAATGAAGATTTGGGGGAGAAATCATTTTCTCTAGGAGAAGAATGTGGGGTAAGGGTCTAAACAAATGAACTGTGGAGGGCCCCTGCCCTCTCCCCACCTCTTATGTTAGCAGCTCACATCCTTGCTTTTACAAAAATAGAGGTTTTACCAAACAATACAGATATATACCACTCTACTTAGAATTATCAAAACTCACCACATAAAATGTCCAGATATTTAAACATTATTGTGGCAAAAAACAAAAACTTTTATACAATCACTCTGGAAGACAGTTTGGCATTCCCTCTAAAAGCTAGAAATTCCATATGACCCTGCTATTCCACTGCTTGGAATGTACACCAAGGATATTAGAACTGAGACACAAATGGAGATTTGTACACTAATCTTCATAGCAGAATTATTCATCACCACAAGAACATGGAAATAGCCCAAATGTCCAACCACAATCGAATGGATTGAGAAATTATAGTATATTCATAAGATGGAGTACTGTACAACATGCTAGAGCAATGATTTTTGAAAACCACTATATAACTTGGGAGGGACTGGAGAGCATTATACTGAGTGAACTAACTCAGATTAATAAGAACAAATACTGTGTAAGATAATAATTGTGAAAATATTAAGATAACTAGTAAAACATGTATGAGGATACAATGGGGGAGAGTAAGAGCAGAGGGGTGAAGGTGGGCAGGAGGATGATCATAGGGTAGCACAATTTGATCGAGGGGTGAGTAAAGGAAATGGGAATGATTCAGTATGAAAAACAATGTAAAACTTGTAAGCAAATCAGTTGTTGTTGTTGTTACGTGCCTTCAAGTCACCTCCAAATCATAGCAACCCTATGTACAACAGCCTTAAACCCTGCTCTATCCTGTGCCAATCTTATTGTCTCCAATACTCCTACCCCATTTCTCCAGTGACTGAATCAATCCATCTCATTGAGGGTCTTTCTCTCCTGTGCTGTCCCTCCACCATCCCAAGCATGACATCCCTCTCCAAGGACTGATCCCTCCTTGCAACATGTCCAAATTATGTCAGATGAAGCTTCAGAATCCTTGCCTCCAAGGAGCAGCCTGGCTCCACCTTCTCCTAGCAGTCTGTGGTATATGCAGTACTCTTCTTCAGCACCACAGCTCAAAGGCATCAATTCTCCTTCTATCATCCCTAGACATTGTCCAGCTCTCTGATGCATAGCAAGTGATTGCAAAGACCATGGCCTGTATCAGGTACACTTTAGTCATAGCAAACCAGTATGAAATAAAAATTTTATTTTAAAAAAACAAACAAAAACAAATACTTTTAAAATTGGTTAATTAGAGAACATAACAGTTACTTCCTGCTGCTACAACACAAGTGTGGCTTTAAAGAACAGAAATGTCCTTTCCAGGTTCAAGGGTTGAATTCAGTCTGACTTGCAGGAATAGAGGGGGGGAGGTGCTCTTCCCTGTTTAGTTCCTCATCTGTTTTAATTTTATTGTTGTTGTGAGGTGTCCTCGAGTGAACTCTGACTCACAGTGAAGCCATCAACAGCAGGTAGTAACTTTGTCGCATGTTGTGCTATCCACACAATCTCTGCCATACTCTAACTCACTGTTGCAGTCATGGTGTCAATACATCTCAAGGAAGGGCTTCTTCTCTTACACACACACACACAGGCACGCACACACGCGGGCATGGGCTCGTGCATGGGTGCAAGCAAAATGTCCTTTCTAAGGACTGGACCCTCAAAGTATGCAAGATTAAATTTCACTCTCCTTGCCTGCAAAGACAGCATAGTCATACCTCCTTCAAGACAAATTTGTTTGTTGTGCTGGCAGTCTGTGGTGTGTTTAATATTCTTTGCCAACACAACAATTCCAAGGTGTCAGTTCTTCGGTCTTCTTTGGAGAATAGCATCATGCTTGGAAGAGAGGGGGAGCAGGGCAAGAGAAGAAGACCCAGGATGAGATGAATTGACATAGTAACTGAGATAATAGAGGTAGATGTGTCAGAGACAGTGAATCTGGTTCAGGATAAGAGCAGAGTTCAGAGCTATTGTGCATAGGGTTGCTATGACTCACAGTTGACTTGATAGCACATAACAAGAACAACAACATAATTGTTAATGTTAAAGTCTAACTTTCACATGCAGGAGCTTCAAGTTTTAGTAGTTTCTAGAAGCTGAAATTATGTCTAACATTATGTCTGAAATTTTGGCTAACATTTAGAAGAATGAAAATTTTCAAGGAAGACACTCAACGAGATGGATTGGCACAATGACTGCAGCAAAAGGCCCAAGTGTGTCAGAGATGGTGAGGACAGGGTTCAGATCTGTTGTTCATAGGGCCACCATGAGTCATATTCAACTCAATGGCTTCTGACAACAAGAAGAAGAAATCATGCTCATGAAAAACTTGTAACTGGTGAATAAGCAGTCTTTTGAACATAGCAAGGGAAGATTGCATAATCTAAAATCAGAAACAACTCCTTGCTATTGTGAACAAAGCTGCAATAAACATGGGTGTGCATATATCTGCTTGGATGTCAGCTATCGTCTTTTCAGGGTATATTCCCAGTAGTGGAATTGCTGGGTCAAATGGTATCTCTATTTGCAACGTTTTGAGAAAGCGCCATACTGCTTTCCACAGGGGTTGCACCATTTTACACTCCCACCAACAGTGAATCAGGGTTCCAGTTTCTCCACAACCTCG
>NW_006399810.1:10755521-10811800 GCF_000299155.1 Elephantulus edwardii | reverse complement strand
AAAAAAATAAAATCAGAAACAGTGTATGTTAGGGTTGTATTCTTCTTCATAAATATTCAATAGTTATATTGAGCCAATAATTTGAGAAGCTAGACTGCCTGAGCAAGCTCTGATAGCTTCGTGGTAAGGATTTGGGCTGCTAACTCAAAGGCACACAGTTCAAAACCACCAGGTATAGGAAAAAGATGGGCAACCTCCTCCCCAGGTGACAAACTGCCTCTGAAAACAGATGAGAGATCAACTATAAGTCAATTCCAACTCAACAGTACACAGCAACAGACTATATAAAGAAAAATGGGATATTAGGACTGGAAGGAAACTCATCAACTACCTGTATTATGCAAATAACACAGTCTTGTTTGCAGAAAGCAAAGAAGACTTGAAGGACATAATGAAAAAATCAAAGACTCTTCATTATGGATTATGATTCAACATTAAGGAACAAAAATATTCACCACTGGAAAAACAGGCCATGTCATGCTAAATGGAGAGTGGAGGCATCAGGGACTAACAGGGCTTCCAAGGAAAGAGTGCTTTTTGGTGGCCTATAGTATTTACAATTACCCTTTCGGGAATGACAAAGGAAACTCAGGGTGGGTTCATGTCTTATTCAACTAAGGCCCCACGGAACCTGGCACAGTGCTTAATGCAATGAATCTGAGGACATGGAGTTTTTAGAGACCTTCCAGGCCAGCCCACTGCCTTACCCAGGAATCCCCTGTGCCGGGTTACCATGTCCTGAGAGGGATCTGCTTTCAGCCCCAGGAGCCTCCTTTGCTCTTCAGAACAGAAATCTGCTGGAATTTTTATTGACCTTTCATGCATTAGTGCTCATTCTGCCTTCTCTGGGCTCATTGGAAGGCTAACAAGATGGAGAACCACTGTAGAGTTTGGGGCCAAGGAGGGCAGGAGTGGCATGGTGTGACTGGAGAGAGAAAAGGGTTGCTCTGACCATGGTGTTGAGAAAAACTCTCAGGCCAAGGCAGAAGCAGCAAGAGCACTGCAGTAATCCAAGCAAGAGATGCTAGTGGTTTGGACCAAATATTATGGAAAGTAGGGAGAAGTCTTGGATTCTCAAGACACATGAGTTTTAGAGATCAAGATAAAAGAACTTGATGAATTGGATGAGGAATGTGAGCAGTGAGAGGAATCAAAGATGATGCTGAGAATTCTGGAGTAACACAAAGCACCCACTTGCCCTAGAGTGTGACAGGGAGATTACAAGGGGCAGGTCTGGAAGGGTCATCAGAGGTAGAAGATCTGTAATTCCAGAAAAAGATCATGGATGGAGATAACCAGAAGCCACAAGCATCGAGTGGTACTGGACGAGATAGCATCATCTTGGCTGTAAGTGGCTGTAGTGAAGGGAAAAGAGCTGAGGACCAGACCTGGGAACATTCCTTTATCCTGCAGCTTTCTGTATAGCTGTGCAATGTCACCAGCAGTTGCCTTTCAGGCACCTTTCCAGAGGGCTGCCTGATGGACACATTTCCTTTTATTGCAAATTACATTATCAGTACCTGGACACAGACAGTAGAGACCATCCTGTCCTCAAAGCTGGAGATTGTAGATGCCTCATTAGCAGGATTCCAGCCACACTTCTGAGGCTGCTATTCTCTAGGTTGTCAGTCTATGCCTGGTTCTTAGCTCCTTCAACTGGTGAGCAAAAGATACACTAATAGCAAAAAGGATAGGGAGAAGAATCTTCCTAAGATTCTGCTTCTAGAAAATTGGCCAAATAGACCAAATTAAACAAAAAAATTAATTCCAAAGTCCTCTATCTTTTCTGTGACATCTGATTCTATTTCTTAAATTTCCTGATTTCTAGAGCCTTCCTCTTGTTGAGTAACAGCAAGTCAGAACCGACCCACAGCTGACCCCAGTGGGTTTTCAGAGACAGTAAAGCTTGCTGGAGGAGATTGCCCATCCTTCGTCCTCAGATCAGCTGTTGGATTTAACCCACATGCTTTGAGAAGTACAGCACAGTTTCTTACCACTAGGCCACCAAAGCTCACTTCCTAGTCTTATTATATTTTCTCTAGCTGAGCTCCAATTTGCTAATATCCTCTTATAGTTAATTGTCCAGAACTGAAGAAAGGTTTCAGTATGTGCGGGAACTACCTGATTGATTGCTCGATTCTGTAATACTCATATACAATTCACCATAGTCATAATAATGATGCAGAATTTATTAAATTTCTAGGTAATGGAAAAGGATAATACACCCAGTTATTAACCAAAAGGTCAGAAGTTCAAGTCCATCCAGAGGTATCTCAGAAGAAAGGCCTGATTATTTATATCCAAATGGTTACAGCTTTGAAAACTCTACTGAGTATAGTTCTACTCTGACCCATGGGGAGTCAGTGAGCTGTACTTGATCAATAGCACCTGGAAGTTGTGGGTGTGCAGGAGTGTGCACCATTCCTAGTACTAGCACAAGAAGCATCAAAAGAAGACAGTTTCAGGGGAAAAAGTTTAACCCCACAAGCTTTTTAGAAGTGCCATCCATTTCTTCTGCTGTATTCCACTCATTGATATTGAATCATAAATTCCACTCACACTAAAGAAGGTATTTACTTGGTTTCCAGGTAACTAAAATCACAGAGGTTGATAATTAACTACTATGTGCCACTGTAGTTGGGAGCTCAGGTGGTCTAGTCAGTAAGAAGCTGTGTAGGTCAGTCCCAACAATAAGCCTCCGCTGAGGCTGCTCTCACGGTCTAGGCTGCAAGGAGCTGTACGGCTAAGCTGAAAGCTGTGCTGGTTCAAGTCTAGAGAAAGTTGTTAAGTCTCCTCCCATTGTGATTAACAACCTTGGAAACATGATGGGCATGATGGGAGTTTGCAATGAATTATACCCAACTTGATGACAACGAGATGAGTTGTTGAAGCCTCAATGATCCAGCAGTAGAATTTTCCCTTTCTTTGCCAGAGACTCAAATCCAATTACCCACCATTTTACTCATCCACAGCCACCATCCAGTGGTGGGGCCTTAAGTATTACTATAATGCTGAACACATTTCAGCGGTGCTTCCAGATTAAGAAGGAACGTCTGGTCATCTTTAAAAACTCAAACAATGACAGCCCTATGGGGCCCAGTGATCCCACCGACAGTGTTTTGTTCCACTATGTATAGGGATCTCCATGGGGCAGAGATGGTGTTATGGCAGTCCTCCGTTGCCTTGTCTGTAAAGTGGGGACATGGAGAGTTTATAAAGTTTTTGAGAGGCTTGATTGGATAATGCTCTCAGTGAGCTTAGTGTGTACCCTTGTATTGTTATCCACTGTGAATCAATAAGAAACCACCTGGGGCTCCTCACCAGTTACTTCCTTTATAATCTTATCTCTACTTTGGAATCTGACAGCAAATCGGTCCCACCTGGAAGGGTTTCCCTGAAAGCCTTTCTCCCCTTAGCAAAAGCTGAAAGCTGCTGTCAGTTCTCATTCAAGCTCAGCTCTTAATTAGCCCGATGCAACACCCCAGAGCCCCTTGGTTCCTGCTCCTTGAGAGGATGCCTGCAACACCCCAGAGCCCCTTGGTTCCTGCTCCTTGAGAGGGTGTCATTCCCCACTAGGAGAGGAAGCCTAGGCCTTTTAGTAAGCCTCCTACAATCTCTGGCAGGTAGTCAGGAGAGGAGAAAGATGCTGTGTTCACCTGAGATAGTTGATAGGGTCCCTGGGCTTGGTAAAAGGAGACGCCTCACAAGTAAAAGGGTGAGTGTTGCAATAATCTCCCGCTTGAATAAATTCTGGTGATAAGAAGCTGTGCTGTAATCCCAAAGGCATTAGGTTCAAATTCACCAGCTGCTCTGCAGAAGCAGGATGGGCAAGCTCCTCCCATGTGATTTAGTGCCTTTGAAAACCCACTGGAGGGTCAGCTATGCGTAGACTCTGACATGATGTCACACAACAATCAATCGACAATGCTGCCTATGAGTGCAGATGGATAGACCACTGGGTGCTACGACTTTTTCTACCACAGACAGAAACAGAGCTCCCATTTCTTCATTTCCCCCTTTCTCTTTAAATAACTGAGACTGGGGGTGCGTGGAGGAAAGCATGTCACAGTTTTTTCCTCTCCAATTGTCCCTGACTGGAGATTTTTGTTGGTGTGTGGAGGGTGAGAACTGGTCCTGGATGTCAAGGTGCCCCTATAGCTGGAAGGTGAGGAGGGAGGAGCAGGCAGCATCCTCCTGGGGTACAGCTACTCGAGCTCAAACTCCTCAGGGGAGATTGGGTGTCTGCAGCCCTGGGCAGGCATCCAAAGCCCCTGAGGTCCGGGGCTGCTTGAGCGGGTGCTGCTGGGAGAGGAATACAAGCTGGCAGCAGCCAAGCTGCCATTAATGGGAAGCCCCGCTGGGGATACAGTTCAGGGTCACCTGGGATGGAAACCCGTATTACTATGTCTATCCTGTTCAGTCTCTTGAAGGTGGTTCCCATCTAGAGTCAATCTACTCAAGTGGCAATTCTAGGTTTTTAAATTATCTAACAGAATGGCAGGAGTCCCTGAGTAGGGCAGCCACTAACCAAAAGGTTGATTATTAGAATTTACTCAAAGGCCTCTGGGGGAGAGGAATGATGAGCTGCTTCTGAAAAGTCATGCTCTGAAAACCCTGTGGGACACAGCTCTGCTGCACACATGGGGTCGCCACGAGTTGGAACTGACTTGACAGCAACTGGTTTTCAGAGAAACACAATTGCAGGCAGTTACTGCACAGCCCACAGCTTGCCAGAAAGCAAGCACGAGCCTCAGAAGAAGTGTAAATATGGTCCTCCTTAGAGGCAAAGTTGGTGAAACCTTGTCTCACATACTCTGAATACCTTGTCAGCATGACTCAGTCCTTGGAAAAAAGGCATCATGCTTGGAAAGGTAGAGGGTCAGCAAAAGAGGAAAACGTTTAGGAAAATGACTGTAGCAAAGGGCTCAAGTATGTAAGAAATGATGAGGCTGGTACAGGATAGGGTAAGGTTCCGCTCTGCTGTTTCCAAGGTTACTAACAGCAACCAGGAAATCAGGAGACGAATTGCATTGGGAAAGTCAGCTGTGAGGGACCTCTCAAGAGTACTGAAGAGCAACGATGTCAGGCTGGAGACTAAGGTGCACCTGATCCAGGCTATAGTCTTCGCAATTATGTGCTATGCATTGGAGAGTTGGACAGTGAATAGGGATGATAGAAAGAGAATTTATGCCTTTGAGCTGTGGTGCTGGAGAAGAGTGTTGAATATATCATGGACTGCTAGGAGAACAAACAGGTTTGTCCTGGAGAGGGTGAAGCTGGAATGCTCCTTGGAGTCAAGGATTCTGAAGCTTCGTCTGACATCCTTTGGGCATGTTGCAAGGAGGGACTGGTCCTTGGAGAGGGACATCATGTTTGGGAGAGTGGAGGGACAGCTCAGGAGAGGAAGACCCTCGATGAGATGGATCGATTCTGTGAGTGGAGTGGTGGGAATGAATGTGTTTGAGACGGTGAGGTTGGCACAGGATAGAACGGTGTTTAGGGCTCTTGTATATAGGGTCACTATGAGTCGCAAATGACTCGATGGCACATAACAACAACAACAACAATGGGTAACAGCTCGATGGCACCTATTAACAATAACATACTTACAAGAAGAAATGCATGTGCATTGTTGTTGTTGTTGTTGGGTACCAGACAGTCAGAGCTGACCCATAGCTGACTCTCCAGCAGATTTCAGAAGCAGTTAATGGCACAGGAGGTGATTGCCCATCCTTCTCTCACAGAGCAGAGTGACTGGTGGCCTCGAACTGCATGCATGCCTTTGGGGTTGCAGCGCAGCTTCTTGCCACTGGGCTACTTTTCATAAAAAGATGAGAAAATTCCTCTCAGAGATTCCAAATCTTCTCTGGTAAGCACTTGTTTACAAACACTGTCTTTTACGGTGCTTGTAAATAAATTTCCATTCTGATCTTTCTTCTTCCTCTTGTAGGCAGAATGAAAGTCTTCTCATAAACCAGAATTACAAACTGAATCCCATCCACCACAGCCCGCTGCTGTAGTGTCTCTAGTGAACAAAGACACACGCGAGTGAGTCATCCAAAACCCACATCACATTGTGAATGGCTCAACAAGAGTGTTCCTCTCTGGCCTCACACCCACAGCCTTGAAGCTGCTAGAGAAAGCAACCTCAGGAAGGAAAGGGTCATCTGTGTCACCTTGTGAGTTGCATCAACATCTCTTATTCTAAGATTTGCATAGATCCTTTTATTTTTTTATTGTGATTTTAATGAACATTTACAGAAAGATTAGGCTTTCAATGATGCATTGATACACATTCTCTTCCCTCTTCCTCCCTTCCCTCATTGACTTCATAATACACTTCTTGTTCTACATTGGTGTCTTTTTATTGTTGGGTTTTTAAAAAAATTTTGGTTTCCATACAAATTCTTATACATTGTGTTTCACACTTTATTTCATTAACATTGTGTATTATTCACATTATACAATCATTCCCATACATTGTGTTTTATAAAATTAATCACCATTGATCTATATCCACTATTGCCTAGTCTTTTCAGCTCTCCACTGGATCTTCCCCATTTCCTCTACTTCCTCCCTCCTATCAACAAATTCTGCAACCTGTGATTTCCTTCCACCCACCCTCAGCCTTCTTGGTCCCTCTCCTTCCCGGCTTGGACCTTCATACACATTTTACTAGTTCTCCTTCTATTTTTACAATAATAAGCTTACACTGTATTTGTCCTTACAAGGCTGGGTTAGTTCACTCAGCATAACACTCTCCAATCTCTCCCATGTTATATAGTATTTTTGAAAATAATTTTTCCTGAGTGCTATATAGTATTCCATTGTGTGACTATACCACAATTTCTCAATCCATTCGGTTGTGGCTGGGCATTAGGTTATTTCCACGTTCTTGCTATTGTCAATAATGCTGCTATGAATATCAGTTTACCAACCTCCATTTGTCTCAGTTCTATTTTCTTCAAGTGATATTCCTACTGATGGTATAGCTGGATTATATGGAATTTCTACATTCAGCTTTTTGAGGAAATGCCAAATTGCCTTCCAGAGTGGTTGTACCGTTTTACAATCCTACCAACAGTGTATGAGAGTTTTAATCTCTCCACATCCTCTCCAAAATGTATTGCTTGCTGCCCTGTTAAACTTTGTCACTGCTACTGGGGTGAGATAGTATCTCATTGTGGTTTTGATTTGCATCTCTCTTATCGTCAGTGAGCAATTTTGAGCATTTCTTCCTGTGTCTGTTGCCTATCTGAATGTCTTCCTCTGAAAATTCTTTCCATGTCTTTTGCCCATCTTGTAACTAGGTTATTAGTCTTTTTCTTGTGGAGGCCCTGTAGGATTCTGTAAACTTTTATGAAACCTTTGGCTGTGATGGTATTGCTAATATTTTTTTCCCTAATTAGTTGGTTTTCTTTTCACTCGATTGTAAAATGGTTTTGATGTGCACAAGGATTTAATCTTTAGAAGTTTCCATTCATCAATTTTATCCTTTCATGGTTGTGTATTTCTGGATGTATTTGCTAGCCTCTTTACATGATAGGCTAAGCCTTCTAAGTTTGTTCCCATTTTGTCTCTTATGATCTTAATGGTTTAGGGCTTTACCTGTAGGTCTCCGATCCACATTAAGTTGATTTTTGTGTATGGTGTGATATGTAGATCCTACTTCAGCTTTCTGCTTATAGAAGCTCAGTTTTGCCGGCACCATTTATTGAAGAGGTTATTGTTTCTCCATCTGATAGGTTGTGTTTCCTTGTTAAATGCCAGTTAAGCATGGGTAAATGGGTTAACTTCTGGGTTCAGGCTTCTGTTTCAATGTTCTGTGCATGTCATTGAACCAGTCTTTGTTGTTGTTGTTGTTATGTGCCGTCGAGTCGTTTGCGACTCATAGCGACCCTATGCACAACAGCCCTAAACCCTGCTCTACCCTGTGCCAACCACACTGCCTCTGACACACCCATCCCGATTACCCCAGTCACTGAATCAATCCATCTCATAAAGGGTCTCCCCCTCCTGCGCTGTCCCTCCACCCTCCCAAGCATGATGTCCCTCTCCAAGGACCCGTCCCTCCTGGCAACATGTCCAAAGTATGTCAGACGAAGCCCCAGAATCCTTGCCTCCAAGGAGTAGCTTGGTTTAATCCTCTCCAAGATGAATCTGTTTGTTTTCCTGGCAGTCCATGGTACATTCAGTACCCTTCTCCAGCACCACAGCTCAAAAGCATCCACACTCCTTTTGTCCTCCCTAGTCATTGTCCAACTCTCTGATGCATAACAAGTGATTGCAAATACCATGGCCTGTATCAGGCGCACCTTAGTCTCCAGAGAGACACTGTTGTTCCTGAGGACCTTAGAGAGGTCCCTAACAGCAGACTTTCCCATCGCGATACGCTTTTTGATTTCCTGACTGCTGGTGCCAAGAGTGTTGACTGTGGAGCCGAGCAAACTGAAGCTGTGAACAATCTCAATCTCTTCGCCATCCATCCTGACGTTGCCAATTGGTCCAGTGGTGAGAATTTTTGTCTTCTTGACATTGAGCCTCAGTCCATACTGAAGGCTGCATTCCTTGACCCTTCACAGCAAGTGCATGAGGTCCTCCTCAGTTTCAGCAAGCAGGGTTGTGTCATCTGCATAACGGAGATTGTTAATAGACCTTCCACCAATCCTGATGCCACAATTCTCCTCATAGAGCCCAGCCTCTTGGATAATCTGCTCTGCATACGTGGTGAAAAGGTATGGAGACAGGATGCATCCCTGGTGTACACCCTTCCCAATTTTGAACCATGCAGTGTTACCCTGCTCTGTTCTGACGACTGCCTCTTGGTCTAAGTATAGGTTTCACATTAGCACAATTAAATGTTCTGGGATTCCCATTCTTCTCAGAGTCAGCCACAGTTTGTTATGATCCACACAGTCAAATGCCTTTGCATAATCAATGAAACACAGATAGACATTCTTCTGGTATTCTCTGCTTTCAGCCAAGATCCATCTAACATCAGCAACAATATCCCTAGTACCACAACCCCTTCTAAACCCAGCCTGGACTTTCGGCAGTTTTCTGCTGATGTGCTGTTCTAATCGTTTTTGGATAATCTTCAGTAGAATCTTGCTTGCATGTGAAATCACTGACACTGTTCTGTAGTTTCCATACTCAGTTGGGTCACCTTTCTTTGGAATGGGAACAAATATAGATCTCTTCTAGTCAGTTGGCCAAGTGGTTGTTCTCCAGATTTCTTGGCACAACTTGGTGAGCACATCCAGGGCAACATCTGTTATCTGAAATACTTCAATTGGTATACCATCTATTACTGGGGCCTTATTTTTTGCTATTTCCTTCAAAGCAGCTTGAACTTTTTCCTTCGTCACCATAGGCTCTTGCTCATATGTTACTGCAGCTTTATAGTAGGTTTTTAGATCAGTGAGTGCTATGCCTCCTACTTCATTTTGTCTTACAGAAGCGCTTTGCTTATTTGTGGTCTATTTCCTTTGTATATAAACTTGACAACTGCCTTTTCTATCTCTTCAAAAAATTAAGTTGGTATCTATACAGGTATTTTGATAAACATAGCTTGCTTTTGGTAGGATTGTCATTTTTACCATATTGAGTAATCCACATTTTTAATTGTCATACAGATAATGCCAATCCTGCATTCCATTCAGACAGTCCTTTTCTTCATCTATTCCAGCCCAATGTTCATTATCTAGCCACCCTTTTCCTGTTCTCCTACCCTGTGTCAATCCTATTTTTATAGCAGTTGTCCTATGAAGTATTTGTCCTTTTGTAACTAAGATATTTTACTCAGTGTAATGTTTTCCAGACTCATCCATGTTGTGTGGTGTTTTACAAGTTCATTGTGTGAATGTATTATAGTTTTTCTATCCATTTATATGTTGATGAACATTTGGGCTGCTTCCTTCTCTTTGCTGTTGTGAATAATGCTTCAGTTAACACGGGTGGTGTGTATGTCTGTCCATATCATAGCTCTGTTTTCTTTAGGATATAGTCTCAGCAGTGTAATTGTTGTTTCCACTACTGTAAGTATTATTTCTATTTCTAACTTTTTTGAGAAAGTACCAGACCTCCTTCCATGATTGTACCATTTTACATTCCCACAAGCAGTGAATGAGAGTGTCAATCTCTCCATATCCTTGATTCTTTTAAAGGACATTCTATCTAATGGTGTTTTCTAAGTACCATTATTGTTGTTGTTTGTTGTTTAATGCCGTCGAGTCGTAGACGACTCATAGCGACCCTATGAACAAACATCCTGAGCACTGTTCATACATAGTTTCCAGAGGCAAGCCATTTTGGAAGTGGATGCCACTCCTGCTTCCAGGCTTGATTTAGTCGGGAAGCTCCAGCCAACACTGTCCACCATGGGTGCCTATTACCACGATTGGCACATCACTGTCACGGTTACCTCTGTACAGCAACGCACAGACCACCTAGAAGAATGTTTGACAGGAAGACAATTTGAACCTGTACCATTAAGGGAGGGAAAATACACAATTCCCCCCCAAGAAAAAAGCCCTGTAAATAAAATTAATGAAACTCAATTTATTACCATTGTGTCAGAACCAAGTCCAGCAGATTTCCGAGGCTGTAAAACAGGAGATTTGTCTATATTTCTCCCTCAGAGTCCCTAGTGGGTTCAAACAGCCAGAGAGGGTAGGACTTTAAGGTAGTAGTGTAACTTCCTACAGACTCACTAGGGAACTTTAAAAAGAATTGTTGTTTTGAAGACTAAGATGTGCTTGGCTTAAGCCATGATATTTCCAGTTGATTCATATACTTGGGAAAACTGGAAAGTGAATGAGGAAGACTGAAATTCAATTGTTGGAAAAGAATATTGAATATACCATGGAGTCCTAGAAGAATATAACTTATTCTTCAAAATGACATCTTTGCTTATTCATACTTTATAGAGATGTTTTGCAGTAAATTTTCCCAACACTATATGGCAATTAACTTCTTGACTCCTGCTCCCATTGACATTGATTGTAGAACATGTAAAATCAAGTAAAGTAAATTATCAAGTATAATTAAATCCTAGACAGCTTTAAAAAACCCAATCAACGGTTCTTCTTCTTGTTGTTGTATGTCACAGAGTCAGGACCAACTCTTAACTGACTCTACAGCCAGCAGGTTTTCAGTGTAAATTTCACCAGAAGAGACTGCCCATCTGTCTTCCACAGAGCAATCGATGGATTCAAACCACCAGCCTTTGAGTTAGCAGCACGCACGACTCTTTACCACTTACATGCTAAAACTCCTCTAAATATAATTAAGCAAATGCAAAATGTAAATGGAGGGAATACTTTCATTTTGTTCTTATTCCATTGTATAATGTAGTCGATAGGTGGTTTAAATCATTAAACACTGGTTTTATAACAGAAAAATTGATGTTTGGAATCTATCCAGGCCTACCTCAGAAGAAACACCTTGGTGTCTTTGAAACTATCGGCTGACCCTCCAGACAAAGTTCTTTCCAACACTCATTGGTCCAGCATGGTTTGGAACAAACTCTTGATCTTAAGTTGTACAAGAAGTCTTTGATGATTTTTGTCTTGTATCAAAATAATACTGTTTTAAAGACATGAAAATCTGCAATCTTAGGCACCTGCCTATCACATAATGTGCTAATAAATGCCACATTACTACACTCAAAAGCATCAATTTTTTTTCTGCCATCCTTATTCACTGTCCAACTCTCAGATGCATAGCAAGTAACTGGAAAAACCATGCCCTGAATCAGACGCACCTTGGTCCTCAAATTGACATCATTACTCCTCAATAATTTGGAGAGGTACCTAACTTAAGATTTTTCCAGTACAATGTATCTTCTTATTTCCTGACTGCTCATACCAAAGGTGCTAATTGTGGATCCAAGCAATATGAAGCTGTTGAAATTTTCAACCCACTCTCCATTCATCATGATGCTGCCTATTGGTCCACTGGTAAAAATCTTTGTTTTCTTGACATTGAGATGCAATCCATACAGAAGGCTGCATTCCTTGATGCTCTGCAACAAATGCTTTAAGTCCTCCTCACTTTCAGCAAGTAAGGTTATGTCATCTGCGTAATGTAGGTGATTGATGCCACAATTCTGATGCCAAACTCCTATTCATAGAATCCAGCTTCTTGGATAATTTGGCCAGCATACAGATTGACTAGGTATGGAGAAAGAATACAACTTTGACTCTCTCCCTTCTCAATTTTAAACCATGCAGTGTTCTTCTGCTCTGTTTGTACAACAGCTTCCTGGTTCAGGTATAGGTTACACTTGAGCATAATTAAGTGCTCCAGGATTCTCATTCTCCTCAATGTCAGCCACAACTTGTTATGAACCACACAATCAAATGACTTTGCATAGCCAATAAAGCACAAATACACTTTCGTCTGGTATTCTTTACTTTCAGCCAGAATCCATCTGACATCAGCAATATCCTTGGTGCCATGTTGTTGTTGTTGTTATGTGCTGTCGAGTCATTTGCGACTCATAGCGACCCTATGTACAACAGCCCTAAACCCTGCTCTACCCTGTGCCAATAGCATTGCCTCTGACACACCCATCCCGATTACCCCAGTCACTGAATCAATCCACCTCATAGAGGGTCTTCCCCTCCTGCACTGTCCCTCTACTCTACCCAGCATGATGTCCCTCTCCGAAGACCTGTCTCTCCTTGCAACATGTCCAAAGTATGTCAGACGAAGCCTCAGAATCTTTGCCTCCAAGGAGTAGCCTGGTTTAACCCTCTCTAGGATGAATCTGTTTGTTTTCTTGGCAGTCCATGGTACATTCAATACTCTTCTCCAGCACCATAGCTCAAAGGCGTCATAGCCTCTTCTAAATCCTGCTTGAACTTCTGGAAGTTCCCTATCTATGTACTGTTCTAGCAATTGTTGAATGATCTTCAGCAGTATTTTGCTTGCATGATATTAATGATATTATTCTATAGTTTAAACAGAGGATTGTTGTTGTATTGTTGTTGTTAAGTGCTGTCAAGTCGTAGGCAATTCATAGAGACACTATGAACGAAAGTCCTCCACACTTGCATGACTTTGATCCTTTCTCCAGGTTCATAGGGTTTCTGGAGGCAAGCTGTTTACAGAAGTGGATGCCACTCGTACTTCCAAGGATATTTTAATTGCAGAGCGCCACCAAACACTGTTCACCATGGGTAACCATTATCACATTTGACGTGTCAGTGTCAAGGTTCAGCTTCACAGTGACCACAAGTTACCTCTCTACAGCAAGTGGACAAACCAGGACTATACCAGCTAGAAGAATGTTTCACCAAAAACAATTAAAGACAGGCCTAGATAAACAAAATGTGGTTTATCAACACAGTAAAATATTACTTAGTCCTGCAATCCCAAAAGCACGAGATTAAAATCCACTGGCTGCTCTGTGGAAGAAAAATGGGCAATGAAGGATCTGCTGTGGATTGGTTCTGATTCAGTGGTACACTATAGCACCAAAGAGAAATTAAATTCTGATACATGCTATAATATAAATGAATCTTGTAAACATTACACTGAGTGAAAGAAAAAGACACAAATGGAAAATCATTGTTTAATCTCTGAATTACTTGATATAGATAAGAACACAGGAACTAAGATGTATTCCTGGTTATCAGGAACTGAGGGTACAGATAAAGACTAGAAAATATCCATCTTTATTCTCATTCCAAGAAAGGTGAATCAACAGAACGTGGAAACTATTGAACAATATCATTAATATCTTATGCAAGTAAAATATTTTTAAGATCATTCAAACGTGGCTAAAATAGTACATTGACACAGAACTACCAAGAGTTCAAGCTGGTTATAGAAAAGGCCACAGCACAAGGGATATCATTGCTGTGTCAGATGGATGCTAGCTGAAAGCAGAGAATACCTGAAGAATATCTATTTGTATTTTATTATCCATGCAAAGGCATTTCATTATGTGGATCATAACACAATATGGGTAACATTGGAAAGAATGAGAACCCCAGAACACTTAATTGTGTTCATATGAAATCTATACCTAGATAAAGAAGCTGCTGTCCAAATGGAGTAAAGGGACACTACATGGTTTAAAATCAGGAAGGGTGTCCAAGATACATCTTGGGAAAAGTACAGCCAGAGTGCTTCTTGGGGGCAAAGATGGTAAAACTTCATCTTTCATACTCTGGACCTGTAGTTAAGCAGGGCTATTCTCTGGAAAGGGACATCAAGCATGGAAAGATGGAGGGTCAGCAAAGGAAAGGAAGATGCCCAAGGACATGGTTTGATGTGGAGACTTCAGTAATGGGCTCTGGAGTGTCAGAGACAGTCAGGATGTTTCAGGATAGGGTGGGGTGCAGGTCAGCTGTCCATAGGCTCACTTGAGTCAGACTTGACTCAACCACACCTAACAACAGGAAGGGTGCTACAGTAGCTCAGGTGACCTCGTGGGTAAGGAGTTGCACTGCCAACCCAAAGACTGGTGGTTTAAACTCACTAGCTACTCCTCCCATGAGGTTTACAACTTCTAAAACCCCACTGGTGGGTCAGCTATGAGTTGGTTCTGATTTCGTGGCAATAGATTTTTGAGAAGAACATTAGGCATCTGATCTGAGTGATGAAAAGTCTAGAAACAGATATTGGTAATGGTTGCACAATGTGGCAAATATAATTAATGCCAGTTAACTGTGCTTGTAAAAACTGATACCATGACAAGTTTTGCCATATATATTTTCCTCATAATAAAATAAAAAAGATGTACACACAGAGTCATATACACCACAGCTTGTGGGAAGAGGAGAGCTGCTGGGATAGTGAGAGCCTTTTGTTGTCCCGTCAATGTTGTCCCGTGGCTATGTTGTGACACAGATGGGAAGTCCCCAGGTAGACTCTGGAGCCAGTTGAGTTCCTGACTCCCAACTCCAATGAAAGAGAGAGAAGTGATTAACCCTGTATTCAAGTGGCTCAGAAACAAAATGAAGGGAAATAAAGTTTGATTGATGATAATAGAACATTTATTAGCATAGTAAGTGTTAGGCAAAGCCAAAAATGATTGCATCCTTCAGTAGAATTTAATAAACGTTTATTTCCATACAAGAACCCAAAGGGGTAAAAACATTTCGTGTGGAGGAGAGAAGTAACTTTAAAGGTCAAGCCATCAAATTGAATTTCAACAAAAATAGAAAATCATAATAATTTTCTTTGATCTGAGAAGAAAGGCAGAATTCACAGGACTTGTAATGAGATTGGAAGGCGGCCATCCTTGCATCCTCTGTCCCTTTTGGCCACATTCCCTGCTTCTTAGCAGGTGATTCCACCTCATCTCACCTCAGTGAGATGCAGGTCACAATAGAAAGGAAAAGCTTGGGAAGCAGAGGAAGCCCTTTGCCAGTCTTCAGGGAACTTGAGATGGTGGAGTCAGTCGAGGGTGTAGCTGGGAATCAAGGGTGCACTCAAGATGGCCTTCAGTCTTATAATTTAGACAAACCTGCTGACATCTTCTCCAGAAGTCCAAATAAGTACACATCCAATTTAGCACACCTCAGCCCCAAACACATGTAGTCAATGATGGTAACATCCATGGGATAATATATCTAATCAGCCAAACTATTGGAAAAGAAATGATGCATATTAATTTGATTTATTGTAAACATCAGACTATTCTATTTTAAATATAATAAAGTATTATAAATGTAAGTTGGAATGAAAATCTAATGTAAAATCAGCCATTATATAAAAACACTCATTAAGGCCTTTATTACTACATGAGAAATAGGGACAGTGATGGTTTATGTGAGTATTAAGAGTCAACTGGAATGTACCATAATTTCTCAACCCATTAAATTGTGGTTGGACTTTGGGCTGTTTCCATGTTCTTGTGATGCAATGATTTTGAAAATTACTACCTAACTTGGGAGGAACTGGAAAGCATTATGCTTAACTCAGTCACATAAAGACAAATAATGTGTAAGACTATTATTATAGAAATAGATAACTAGTAAAGCATGTACGAGGATCCTAGGTGAGGAGGATGGGAGCAGCAGGGTGAGGATGGGGACACGGGGGGTGTAATCATAGGGTCACACAATTTGATGAGTGAAGGGAATGGTGGGTAAAGGACATGGAGAAGATCTGGCGTGGAAAACAATGTATAAGAACTTGTAAAGTAAAACAATATAAAATAAAAAAAAATATTTACAGAAAGAAGAGTCAACTGGGAAACTTTAGGGAGTTTGGGACTCTTCTGGAGTCAAGAAACATTTTAAAAGTATAAGAGCTCTGGTAGCTTAGCAGTAAAGAGTTGCACTGCCTACCCAACGGCACATAGTTCAAATCTTTCACAGGAGAAATATGGGCAATCAAGAACATACATGATAATATAGACTAAAAAAGACTAGACAATCTCATAAGTATGTGTTGTTGATATTCCATCAAGTAGGAATCAGCTCACAGCTGACCCTTCAGCGGGTTTGTAGAAGTGGTAAATTGCACAAGAGAAGATTACTTGTCTTTCTCTCATGATGGATTACTTATCTTTCTCTGCTGATGGACTCGAACCTCCTGCCTTTGGTTGGCAGCACAACTCCTAGGCCATAATGTTCACTAATCACAATAACTAAAAGGTGAAAGTGACCTATGCGTCCATTAGTGGATTAATGGATAAGCAAAATGCGGTGAACATAAAGAGATCTATACTACAACGGGATGAATCTTCAAAACACTATGTTGAGTGAAATTCTAGGCACAGTATGACAAATATTGTGTTATTTCACTTATATGAAAAACTTAAGCAATCTAATTGCTGTTAGTTGCTCTGGCCTAGAGACATTCCATGTGCAAGAGAAGGAAACCTTGCCTGATCCCACGTCACCCCCACTATCTCTGCTGCGCTTGTGCCTATTGTTGGAGTCAGTGTGTCAGTCCTTCTGGTGAAGAGTCTTCCTCTCTTTGCTGACCCTCCAACTTCCTAAGCATAATTTCCTTCTCCAGGGACGGGTACACAGGTATTTGGTGCTGTATGCTATTTGGACAAAGGCATTTTCCATTTTTCATGTACTTTTAGTTAGACTATTCACATAGCAAGACTATATCAAACATATTTCCTTTGTTTTGGTCACCCTTAAACCTAGGCAAAACAACCCTCCACAAAGCTCCAGTGGGGGCCAGCTGGGCACCAATGCTGGAGCTGCACACTGGACAGGTTCTCTAAATGCAGGTCCATCAGGTGGTGCTTGGTCACTAATGCTGCCATTCAGAGATTCTGCCACATAAGCCCTGGACAGAGATTGTTATTGTTATTGATAGAAGTTGTCTCGTCAAGCACAACCCATAGTGAGTCTATGGACAATAGTTCTGAACCGTGTTCTATTCTAAGCCAAACTGTATCCCTGAATGGAGATACAGACCATCAGTAGAGGCCTTTACAATAAATAAGTGCGCACTCAACACTCTTGGCACCAGTAGTCAGGAAATAAAAAAATGTATTGTGATGGGAACGTCTGCTGTTAGGGACCTCTCCAAAGTATTAAAGAGCAATGGTGTCACTCTGGAGACTAAAGTGCATCTGATACAGGCTACGGTCTTTGCAATCACTTGTTATGCATCAGAGAGTTGGACAATGACTAGGAAGGATAGAAGGAGAACTGATGCCTTTGAGCTGTGGTGCTGGAGAAGAGTATTGAATGTACCATGGACTGCCAAGAAAACAAATAGATTCATCCTGGAGAGGATTAAACCAGGCTGCTCATAGAGAGATCAACTGACCCAGTGGACAGAAAGTGATGTTACCAAGCCAAAGGTGGGTGACTTAATCCGTGGCCCTCAGGCCTGTCTTTCATTGTTTTTGTTCAGACATTCCTCTAGGTCGTATAGCCCTGGTGTACAAGTTGTCGTACCCGCGTTCACTTTTGGTTGCTGTGAGGCTGAACACCGTGACACTGATGTGTCAAATGCATTAATGGTTGGTTACCCAATGCGGACGATAGTGGGGTGGAGTTCCCCGATTACAAGCTTGGAAGGAGGGGTGGCATCCACTTCCATAATAGCTTGCCTCCGGAAACCCTATGAACCTGGATAGAGGATGAAAGGCACCCAAGCGTCGAGGACTCTCCTTTATAAGGTCGCTATGAGTAGCCTGCGACTCGACGGCACTTAACAACAACAACAACAGCTCCTTGGAGGCAAAGATTCTGGGGCTTCATCTGACATACTTTGTAAGGAGGGACAGGTCCTTGGAGAAGGACACCATGCTTGGGAGGGTGGAGAGACAGCGCAAGAGGGGAAGGCCCTCTAGGAGGTGGATTGATTCAGTGAGTGGGGTAATCAGGATGGGTGTGTCAGAGGCAGTGTGATTGGCACAGACAGGATAGAGCAGGGTTTAGGGCTGTTGCACATAGGGTCGCTATGAGTCGCAAGCAACTCGACAGCACATAACAACAACAACGCACACATATCTTTGTGTCTGAAGGACAACACAATTTTATGAGTGGAAAATTTTAAAGTGGAAAGATAAAAGCCTAAATTAGGATAAAATGTTCAAAAACATCTCTCAAACCAATACTTAAACTTTCTTCCTTCCTCAGTAATGGAGCTCAACTGTTTCAGTTATCTATGACTGTATCAATTACCTCAAAATGTAGTGATTTTATGATACGGAGTTAGTTCACTCAGCATAATGCTCTCCAGTCTTTCCCAAATTATGTAGTATTTTTTTGAAATTGTTACTCCTGAATGATGTACAGTATTCCATCCTGTGAATGTATCAGTTTCTCAATCTTTTTAGGTGTGGTTGCACCTTTGGGCTATTTTCCATGTTTTTGCGATGATGAATAATGTTGCTGAATAATGATGGTGAACATTGGTGTACAAATCTCTCTTTGTGTCTCAGTTCTAATTTCCTGAGAGTATATTCCTAGTAGTGGAATAGCCAGGTCATACAGAGTTTCTATGTTCAACTTTTTTGAGGAAATGGCAAACAGCCTTCCAGAGTGGTTGTACCATTATACAATACCGTCAGCTATGTATGAGAGTTCCAATCTCCCCACATCCTCTCTAATATTTATCGCTTTCTGCCCCTCTAAAGTATAATACTATTATTGTGGTAAGATGGTAGCTCATTGTGGGTTTGAGCTGCATCTCTCTTATAGCCAGTAATTTTGAGCATTTCTTATGTGTCTATTGGCCATCCAAATGTCTTCCTCTGTGAAAAGTCTTTCCATGTCTTTTGCCCCTTTGTAAGAAACCTATTATTATAAATACAGAAGGATAACTAGTAAAGTATGTACGGGGATTCAAGGGGGAAAGATGTGGGGAGGAGGCGGTAAGAATGGGCAAGGGTGAAATCACAGAGTAGCATAATTTGGTAGGTGGAGGGAGAAGGTAAAGGAAATGGGAAGTATCTGGTGGGGGCCTGAAAAGACAGGGTAAGGTAGGCAAGGTCCAATGGTGATTAATTTTATAAAACATAATGAATAGGAATGATCGTGTGAAACAATGTGAATGAAGAATAGTGTGAAACACAATGTACATGAACTTTGTAAGCAAACCAATATAAAATAAAAATGAAGTAGCAAAAGATGCATTGCTGTATTTATATTTAAATATGCTCATCTGGACACACTTATACACATTCAAAAATCAGAAGCAAATGAAATGTCAAAGAAACCCAAGATTTATTAAATAAATCATGGTCCATGAAAGAAAAAAAAATATAGTGACTTAAAATAAAAACCATTTTCTTATTTCTGATGATGATTTTTGTTGTTGATTGTGACTCAACGTCTGACATCATTTAGTGTTCCTCATGGTTCTGTCTTATGTCACAATATTGAAAGATGCAATGGACAATATATTGAATGATCCAGAAAGTATCAAATAAAGATGAAGGAGGGAGCTCTGGTGGCCTAGTGACAAGAAGCTATGGTACAATCCTGAAAGCGTATGAATCAAATCCACCAGATGCTCTTCGGGAAAAGGAGGGACAATTTCCCCTGTGCCAGTCAGATCCAACTCAACGTTACACAACAAGCGGGAAGAAAGGGAAAGATGGCGGAAAAACACAGAGTCACTGTATCAGAAAGAACATACTGAAAAAAAATTCAAGAAGTATCATATGAACAAGAGTCAATAGTAATGAAGGAGGAAGTAGACACTACATTGAATGTATTGGCAAAAAATAAGGCCTCAGGAATCGATGGAATACCAATTTATTTATTTCAATTAACAGATGCACCCTTGGATGTGCTCATCAGTCTATAGTTGAAAAATTTGGAAGACAGTTGTATGGCCAACAGATCGGAAGAGGTCCATTCCCATTTTTTCCCCCATTCCCAAGAAAGGTGACCCAATTGAAATTGGAAGCTATTAAACAATATCATTAATATTATATGCAAGCAAAATACTGCTGAAGATCATTCAAAAACAGCTAGAACAGTGCATAGATAGGGAACTTCCAGAAGTTTAAGCAGGATTCCGAAGAGGCCATGGTACCAGGAATATTATTGCTGATGCCAGATGGATCCTGGCTTAAAGTAAAGAATACCAGAAGAATGTGTATTTATGCTTTATTAATTTTGCAAAGGAATTTGACCGTGTGAATCAGAACAAGTTGTAACTGACATTGAGAAGGATGGGAATCCCAGAACACTTAATTGTGCTTATATGGAACCTATACCTGGACCAAGAAAGAGGCTGTTGTGCAAAGGGAGCAGGGGAACACTGCATGGTTTAAAATTAAGACGAGGAAAGTAAAATATAAAATAAAATTGAAAATGGGGTGTGTAAGGATTGTATTCTCTCTCCATACCTATTCAATCTACATGCTGAGCAAATTGTCCAAGAAACTGGACTCTATGAAGTGGAGTGTGGCATCAGGATTGGAGGGAGACTAGACTCATCAATATCTGTGTTATGGAGATGACACAATCTTGATTGCTGAAGGTGAGGAGGACTTGAAGCTTTTGTTGCACAACATCAATGAATGCAATCTTCAGTATAGAATGCATCTCAATATTAAGAATACCAAGATTCTTACCGTTAGACCAATAGGCAGTATCATGATAGATGGAAAGGAGATTGAAACTTTCAACTGCTTCATATTGCTTGAACCACAATTAACACCTTGGTCTGAGCAGTCAGGAAATAAGAAGACACTTTGCACTGGGAAAAAATCTGCGTTAGGTGCCTCTCCAAATTATTGAGGGATAATGATATCAGTTTGAGTACTAAGGTGGGTCTGATTCGGGTCATGGTCTTTCCAATTACTTGCTATGCATCTGAGAGCTGGACAATGAATAAGGATGACAAAAAAAGAATTGATACCTTTGAGCTGTATTGTTGGAGAACACTGAACATCCCATGGATGGCAAGAAAATGAACAGATATGTCTTGGAGAAAGTGCAGCTGGAGTGCTCTTTGGAGGCAGAAATGATGAGATTCCACGTCACATACACTAGGCCTGTTGCTAGGAGGGGCTATTCCTTGGAGAAGGACAAGATGTTGGGAAGGGTGGAGCGTTGGTGCAGGAGAGGAAGACCCTCAGCTAGGTGGATTGACACCCACCATGACTGCTGCTATGGGCTCTTGTGTGTCAGGTAGTGTGAGGATGGCACAGTATAGAGTAGGTTCAGATCTTTTGTTCATAGGGTCGCTATGAGTCATACTTGTCTTGACATAACCTAACAACATGGTTCTGCTAGCAGATTGTACAGGACCGGGAAATCCAAGATGGTGCGACTCACACACTTTGACTAAGTGGCTGAGCACTTTATTCGTCTACCTATCTATCTATCATTTATCCAGCTAGCGAGGTGGCAGCTATTTCTGTTTCTCTCTGTTCCTCTTCCCTCTGTGTGTGATATAGGTTCCCTCTGCCCTCTCCTGCCCCGTGTCTTTCTTTCCTGTTTCTCTCTTCTTTCTGTCTCTTCGATTCCCCTTCTTTCTCTCTCTCCCATGTATCCCCCTGTACTTCACTACCTATACCAAACTTGAGCTTCTTCACAGCATGCAGCTTGCTCTACTAGTGAGCATCCTAAATGGAAGAAATAAAAATATATGAAATCCTAGGTAGGGCTGGGCTTGAAAGTCTCTGACGGCACTTCTACCCTATTCTGTAGGTCAAAACAACCACAAGACTAATCCATAGTCGATGCTAGAGGAATAAGTTCTGCTCCTGATGTGAGGGGCAGCCCTTGTACAATATGGGGTAAGATACTCTCTGGGAACAGGGAGCATAGCTTCAACAAGAACAGCAGCAGTAACACTGCCCAGGGTATATGTCTGGACAGGTTGACCAACATTTCATTTATTCTTCACTGCAGATTAGCTTAGAAATTCATTCACTTAATTCTGTCTGGTCAGAACAGATTCATTGTTGACTCTCCCAAGGCTGCAGATTGTATTAGAAGAGATTGCCTATGTTTCTCCTCTTAGTAAGTAGTGAATTTGAACAGCCAACGAGTTGTGAGCTTTGAATTAGGTAACTGTGGACTAGGCCACCAGGCCTCAGATCAGCAGCTGTTGTTGTTATGTGCCTTAAAGTTGGAACCAACTCGTAGCTGACTCTCCAGCCAGTTTTCAGGGGCTATAGATTGTACAGAAGGAAGTTGCTCATCTTTCTCACTTGGAGCAACCTGTAGATTCAAGTTTGCTGCCTTTGGGTTAGCTGCACAACTCCTTACCACTAAGCCACCAGAGCTACCTTATATCAGCAGCTATTGCCAAAGTGACTGCAGCAATGGGTTCAAGCGCATCAGAGGTTGTGAGGACGGCACAGGATAGGAGGTGGTTCAGATCTGTCATGCATAGGGTCTCCAAAAGTCATACTTGACAGCATCTAACAACAACATCTGCCCTGGAAGTTGGAAGGAACTAAGGGATCTTCCCACAGTCAAGAAATAAATAATATAGGTTGGGGGAGAGGAGACCTGTGACTCAAATGAGATACCATTGTATCCAGGAAACAGAACAGAAATTCTGAGAGGACCCACCAGATTCTCAAGTCAAATGTTCAAGTGATGAGAGGTGCTAACTGAACATGGGTCACTGGCTCCATGCTGACCCCAAAGGACATGGGCCATCCTTGGAGACAGGGAAGAGGAATTTGTGAAGGCAGACAGTTCCCAGGATCCTTCTGCCTGGTGAAGAGTGGAAGCTTATGTTTTGCTTAGTACCAACCACAACCAAGATAAGTAAAAATTAGTGAACTAGAGACAGAGCCGGGTGGGTTGCCCCTCCCAGGCTGCTGTTAACCCCCAACCTGCATTTATGACACCCCTCCTCTCCACAAAGATCACTGCTTTACTGAGAGTACTCTTGGCTTCAAGAAGACCTGCTCTAGCCCCAGTCCTCATCCTCCCAGGCAGCTGATCCTTTTTTCTTATGTGGATAACTGACAGTGATTATGTCTTTTAATTAAATTAGGTAACTATCTTGAGACCCCATCATCTAAGTGATAGCTTTGGCAAATGGCATATAGATTAGTTACACGTTCTGAAGAGAAAATGAGAAATTGCATGTATGTATGAAAGAGTGTGTATCTGTATGTGCATGTGTCTCTGAGAGAAAGGGGGGTGGGAGAGAGAGACTTTACACACACACACACACACACACCTAGTTAATAGCACACATCTCTCAGTCATGCTTGGAGTCTACGGAGAGAAAAATAATGCCTTTGGGACTCAGTGTGTGCTCTTTCTGGGTGTGGACAGCCTACACTATTGAGTCCAGGTGGACATCTCAGAACATACCTAGAAGTCAAGGATAAGAATCTTTTTTAAGTGATTGACCCCTGGTGCTGGCCATTTTGATCAACTGTTGATTCCTGCCAGATAGGAACCCAAAGACTTCACCACTGAAAAATAGCCCCATGATTAAACAGCTGAGCAAAACAGCTCAGTTGCACGAACGTTTCTTTTTTGGAAATCTCTTTTATACCATTTGACACTCTCTCCCTGATAGTCATACACTAATGCAGAAATGTTCTAACAGACACACACATACTATTTCTCTCACAAATAGTCCCTCTTACAGACTCACAAATCTCTGTCTCTCTGTCTTTGTCTCTTTCTTTTACACTCTCACTTTCTCTGATAGTCACATAGACATTTCTGTGAAACCACACAATCCTTTTGTCTCACACAGTCTCTTTCATAGACAGATACTATTCTCTTTCTCTCATACACACACATACATATATCTACACTCACACATGTATCCTATCTCTGTCTTTCTATCACACATCCACATACAGATACACTAACACATATAATACATAACTAACACGTATGATACTGTTCTCTCTCACACACATGCTCTTTTCCACACACACATAATTTCTCATTTTCTCTTCAGAACATATAACTAGTCCATATGCCACTGGAACTCCTGGAGGCCTCCTTAATGGCACCCTGGCCTCCTTCATCCCAGCAATCTCTACCTCAGTGAGGCCCTGACAAGCTGTGATGATGAAAGCCGCCCTGTTAGCCTCCCTCTCAGTCCACATCAAGGCTGACCTTCTGGGACCCAGCAGCATCTGCCTCTACACCCAGGGAAACAAGGAGTAGGTATTTTTAATTACTTTCTACACCAGTAAGTGGTCAACTCTAGAAATAATTACTTGTTAAGCAATTTCTTTTTGTCTAAAAGAGTGAGGGTGTTCCTTTGGTTTGGGGGAAAAAAGTTGTTTTTTCATAAGAACTTGATTTAGAACTGTTTGCTAAAATTAAGCCCTTGTTCACTTGGCAGTTTTAGGCAGAGTAATTTTTAACTTGGGCCATATGATGAGTAATATGTTTGATTAGTTAAAAAAATTGCTTGTCATAGTTTATTAGAGAAAGGAAGTGGTCCAATCTGTGCGTGTGTGTGTGTGTGTGTGTGTGTGTGCGTGTGTGTGTGTGTGTGATGCAACACCCAGAGGCGCCCAACCTCCACAAAAGGTGGGACAGACACAGGGATTTGAGTCTGTGCCCAAGAAGGTTTACAGTCTACTCATTGATGTGAAAGTTCCAGGTTCAGGTAAAACAATGTGAGGCCAAAGGCCAAAGTAGACAAGAGTGAAATTTGTCAAAAGAGTGTTGAGTGGGAGAAAACATCTAGGAGATCTGGATTCTACCTCAGTTAATCTGCTGTTACCTTGGGAAAGAATCATCCAACTCATTTCAAACATTTAACATGCCTTTACTCTGTGCAAGGCACTACATTAGGTTCAAGAGCTACAATTAGGGTTGTGGTAGATGTGATACTCGATTTATGGTAGAGGGAGAAATTTTGAAGATAATATAGGAAAAGACATGAATAGATAAGAATAAATATAGTTTATTTGGGGAGCTCTAGTGGCCTAGTGGTAAGGAGTTACACTGCCAACCCAAAGGTATGTAATTCAAATCCACCAGTTGCTCTTTGGAGAAAGATTGGCAATATCTTTCCATGTGATTTACAGCCTCTGAAAACCTACTAGAGAGTCAGCTATTTCAATTCCAACTCACTGGTACATAATAACAACAACACTTACTAAGTACATTCAATTTAATTCTTAAGTGCATACACAGTTATCTTACTGACTCTCTCTCACGCACACACACACTTTTCCACACACACATACATAAATACATGCACACATAATTTACTGGTATTATAAGGTTCCAAAGGCCAGATTGCTATGCAGAAATTAACTGTATGCAAAAATAGGACATTACCAGATCAGATCACAAATAAAGGATAATTACGTCTTTACAAAAGTTTTGTTATTCATTATTAAATAACTGTGAAACCACTGAAAATTATGGTCTGGTCAAATTAATGTATAACCTTAATCATTACAGACCCCATTCTTTTTGCCTCACTACTTGACATTCATTACTGCAGAACATACATAGCTAATGCACAAAGGGGTGTTGTTTAGGGGTGGACAATAGGATAGTCAATAAGTGAGGAGAAAGGATACATATTATTTACTCATTTATTCTTTATAACAACCCTAGTGAATTTTCATTGCTATTATTATCTACAGGGAGCTGTCATTGTCTAGTGGCAAGAAGCTGCATAGTTCAAGGCCATGAACTATTCCATGGGAGAACTCCATGGGATGAGCAATCTCCTCCGTGCAATTAACTGCCTCTGAAAACCCAACGGAGGGTCAGCTGTGGGTTCGTTCTGACTCAAAGATATACAGCAATAACAACAACATTATCATATATTTCTTACCAGTGAGAATACTGAGGCACAGAGAGGTTAAAGAGCAAGCCCAAGATTGCATATTCAGTTAATAGGAATTAATTTTCCTTCCAGCTAACTCTCAAACAATCCTTGAGAAACAATCCATTGAGAAAGGTACTACAAGTTAATCCAATAACACATGGGAACACCAAACCTGGACTTGAGAGGCAGGCAAACCTTCCCAAAGGAAATCACATCCAGCTGAAATCTGATGTTATCCACAAGAATGGAGAAAGGGGAGTGAGGGAATTTCAAGTAAGTAGGCTCACTAATTAGAAGCAGGAATGGCATCCACTTCCTAAATAATATGCCTCCAGAAACTCCATGAACTTTGATAAATGTTGATAGTTGTGGAGGGGCTGCAAGCCTTTTGTTCATAGGGTCACTTTGAGTTGTGCTCAACTTGAAGGCAATCAACAACAACAACAACAACAGGCTCACTAAAGGCAACAGAGCAAGAAGCATAATGCACAGTTCTGCTCAGAACAAAATAAATGGTCCTTAGGGAGCTGGACAACTGGTGCTGCATATGACCTAAAGGTAGTAGACAGTAGGGCACAAAAGACAATTATATAGAGACTTCCTGTAACTGGCAATGGAGAGTATGGGAAGGTGGTGGAGAAGGCAGAGAGTTGAGTTGGAGCAAGGGTTTCAGTTGCCTCATCTTTAAAGTGAGGGCATTCAGTTCCACTTCTCATAAAACCAAGTAAGTTGCCATCACATCAGCCCTTCTGATCATCATAGCTATAAATTCACCTCTCTGAAGGCATTTATTGTTCTTATTGTTGTTGCTGTTGTTGGTGTGTGTTATCGAGTCAGAATTGATTCATAGCTGACCCTTTGGTGAGTTTTTAGAGGCAATTAATTGCTTAGGAGAGTGCCCATTCTTCTCCCACATAGCCGATAGTTGATTAGAACCAAGAACCTTTGGGATTGCAATGTAATCTTAGCACTAGGCCATACAGAAGCTAGAAGTTTGGAAGGAAGTCAACAGTACAGAAAGAGATTCTCATTTTAACGGCTTTAGAATGTAAGAGAAATTGTAGCTAGTGCTATATCTGAAGTCTTTCTGGCCTGGAGAACAAGAAGCCAGAGTTCAGGGTACCCACACCAACTGCAAAGTGATAAAAGAAACTTGGAAAGGAGGGGATGAAGGAAGGGAGCCTATAAATTCTGTTCAAATCTCTATTTAACCGCTGAACTATGATTGCTCAGGATATATTAAAAGAAAGTCAGTTAAGAATAAGGTGAATTTTGAGGTGCTGCCCAAAAGAAAGCGTTAACAATGTGAACTCAGCCACAATAGTTGCTTACTAAAACAAAGAAGAATGTCACAAAGTCTAGAATCCCCAGCTAAAGTTGGGCAGATCTTTGTCATTTCCTTGACCAAAACAATGTAGCATAACTGAAAGTTGGTGATCTATGAATCTGGGTAATAAAATACAGAATTTCTTCTTACTGTCACCTTTTCATTCTGACACTTGTCTTCAGTCATGGTGACATGGAGAGATGCCCAATTGGGCCCTCAGTCCATAACCATCATCAACTGCCAGACATGAGAGTGATGGCACCTTCAAAGTTCCCCAGCACTCAGTTTTCCAGTCTTCTACCTGAAGTACTAAAGATTGTGAATCAAAACAATCTCTTTCCACTGTATTCTAAGCCACAGAAGTGATAAAGTATTGTTCATTTAGTCAACCAACTCTGGGAATACTTATTTATCTGGTAACAGATAATTAATCCAAAACCACAGAAAACTGCAGAGATCCTGTCAAAAGACCTACTGTTTGTTAGAGTCGAGTCCCAGAAAAACAAAGGAAAATAATATGGTGCAAAAATTATTTAAAGATATAACAGTCAAACTCTGAAATTTTATAAAAGGCATAATTTTATAAATTTAAAAAATCTCGAGCCCTAACAAGAATAAATGCAAAGAAAAGCATTCCTGAGGGAGTTGTGAGAATCCCTGGCTTGTCAATTTGACTTGACTCTATGAGGGGACTAGGCCTGAGTGAGAAGACAAACAGGAAGGGAAGGCAAAGAAGAATGTGGGCTCCTGAGTTTGCAGCTGATGCCCATTTAAGCCTAGCTATGGATGGCTGGGAATAAGTTAACTAGAACCCAACCAGATAAAGAGAAGATGATCTATGCTGTCAGTTAGGGTTGATTGCTGCAACCTGATGGCTTGCTCTGGACTGGACTTTGCTTGTGGATGCTGATGCTCAAAGTTTCCAAGATGAACAGAAAGCAAAAGGGGCATTCTGTTCCCTCTAAGTACTGGTTTGATAGAAAGGGACAAAGCAAAAATTGGTTATCTAAAAGGGAGATAATTAGGGCATGAGGCATGAAGTATCTTTTACATGCTTTCATGAAAGCAGTTATTATTAAGATGATTGTAGAATAAGGGAAATTCAAAATATAAATATATAAAATATAATGTAAATGAAAGATTGTATAAAATACAATGTACATGCATAAAACTAAATAAATAAATAAATGGACAACAAAAAAAGTAGGAGACTTCAATATACCATTCTCAAGGAAAGAGAACTACCAGGAATAAATTCAACAAAGTTGTTGAAATATTAAACTATACAATCAACCAATTCGATCCCATAGTTATGTACAGGCTAGTACACCCCTAAAAGACAAGTATACTTTTTTCTCCAGCATGCATGGAATATTCTCCAGAATAGATAATATATTAGGTCACAAAGCAAGCCTCAATAAATTTTAAAACATAGAAATAATACAAATTATTTTCTCAGACCATGCTGCTACGAAATTGGAAATCAACAATAAAAGGACAAAGGAGGGGAAAAAAACAAAAAAAAAACCCCACAAAACAAAAAATCACATACAAAACAAAGGAGGAAGCTTAACAAAACATTCCTTGAACACAATTGGGTAATAGAAGGAATAAAAAGAGAAATTAAAATTTTCTTGAAACAAATGAAAACGAAAACACAATTTACCAAAACCTCTGGGATACAGCAAAAGTAGTACAAAAGAGGTCAATTAATAGCAGTAAGCAAACACTTTAAAAGGGAAGAAAAACTATAATCATTGTTTAACCCAACATCTCAAACAACTTAAAAAAAAACCCCAAGGAAAAATTCAAACCACTTCTAAAAGAAATTACAAAAATTAGAACAGAAAGAAATACAATAGAAAATGGAAAAACAATTAAAATTACCAACAAGCCCAGAAGTTGGTTCTTCGAAAGGGCCAATCAAATTTATAAACCATTAGCAAAACTAAAAAAGAAAAAGATAGAAATGATGCAGATAATCTGAATAAGATATGAAAGAGGCAAAATCACATCAGAATCAACTGAAATTCAAAGGTTAACAATAACTGGCAACCAGGAGAAGATAAAGTAGATGAATGGGATCTTCTAAGAATCAAATCCCTATGCACATCGAAAAACTTCTACAACAGGGTAAAAAAGGGAAGCCACTGACTGGGAAAAAGTATTTGGCAATAACATATCAGAATTTATAAAATACTTGAGCACCAAAACAAGATAAAGGTAAATAATCCAGTAGAAAAATGGGCACAGGATACGAACATACACTTCACCAAAGAAGACATTCAGATGGCTAACAAGCACATGAAGAAATGTTCAAAATCCCTGGCTCTAAGAGAGATACAAATTAAAACAACTATGAAATATCATCTCACCCCAGTCAGAACAGCACAATTTAACAGAACAGCAAGCAACAAATGCTGGCGAGGTTGTGGAGAAACTGGAACCCTTATTCACTGTTGGTTGGAGCGTAAAATGGTGCAACCACTGTGGAAGGCAGTATGGCGCTTTCTCAAAAAGTTGCAAATAGAGATATCATTTGACCCAATATACCCCAAAGAGATCATAACTGACATCCAAGCAGATATATGCACACCCATGTTTACTGCAGCTTTGTTCACCATAGCAGGGAGTTGGAAACAACCTAAGTGCCCATCAACAAAGGAATGGATAGAGAAACTGTGGTGTATTCACACAACTGAATATTATGCTGGATTGAAAACAAGGAACTCATGCAATATTATTCAAATGGGTGACTCTGGAGGACATTATGCTGAGTGAAGTATCTCAGTCACAAAAGGACAAATACTGCATGGTGCCACTGTTGTAAAAGAGGACTGACCTTGGGGTTGGGGAGAGACTGAGAAGGATGGGTTCAATAATATATACTTCATTGAAACAGATGAGGGATAAAACTGTTTAAAAGGGATATGTGATTAGGTATTTTTGTCATGACAGGAGTCTAAAGTGAAGGCTACATGATAGAGTGGACCTGGGGGAGAGTTTGTAAAACAATGAAAGAATTTGTTCTTTACTTTTACAAGAGGGCAGTGTACGAGGGGCAGGGTTGGGAAGGAAGAAAAGTGTAACAATGAATGAATGGAAATCCAAAGTCTCTGTAAATTTTTACTAAAATTAATAATAAATATTAATTTTTTTAAAAAGGTTAACAATAGGATATTATGAAAAACTGTACCAAGCAAACATGAAAACCTAAGAGAAATGAACAAATACTTAGAAATTTACAACCTACCCAAACTGATGTAAGCTGAAGTAGAAGATCTGAATATACCCATAACAAAAAAAGAAAAACAGGTCAGAAAACAAGTTCTAACTGAAAAAAGCCCAGGACCAGATGATTTTACTAGTGAATTCTAGCTAACATTCAGAGAAGAGCTGTCTACTCAAAGTACTTCAAAAGATAGAATACTCCCAGACTCATTCTATGAAACAAAAATATCCCTGATACTAAACTCAAAGACAGCAAAAAATAGAAAATTAGAGGCCAATATCTCTCATGAACATAGACGCAAAAATCCACAATAAAATCCTAGCCAATAGAATCCATTTCTAAGTAAAAAAAATAATTAATCATGACCAAGTGGGATTCATAACTGGTATGCATGAATGGTTCAACAAAAGAAAAATAATTAATGTAATTCAACACATCAACAAAACAAAGAACAAGTACAACATGATCCTATCAAATGATGCAGAACAAGCCTTTGACAAAATACAACAGCCCTTCCTGATTAAAACATTAAAAAAAAGGAATAGAGGGTAAAGGAAATGGGAAGGATCTGAGTGAAAAGACAGAGTATTGGTGAGTAAGGATCAATCGTGATTAATTTTATAAAATATAATGAGAATGATTATATGAATCACAATGTAAATGAATAATAGGGGGAAACACAATGTATATCCACTTTGTAAGTAAACCAATTAAAAGGGGGGGGGGAGAAGGAATAGAAGGGAATTTCCTCAACATAGTGGAAAGCACATATGGCATTCCCATTGAGAACAGGAATCAGACAAAGATGTCCACTATATCATCTCTCTTATTCAATATTGTGTTAGAAGTATTAGCAAGAGCTATAAAGCAAGACAAGGAAATCAGAGATATACAAATTGGCAAAGAAGAGGTAAAACTATTTCTGTATACAGATGATATGATACTATACTTAGAAAACCCTAAAGATTCAGTGAGAAAACCATTAGAAAAAGTCAGTCAATTCAGCAAAGTAGCATGGTACAGGATCAACATACAAAATATATACAATTGGATTTCTCTATAATGACAGAGAGAATACAGAAAGGGAGCTAAGAAAAACAATAGCAATGAATGGCTAATCACAATATAAAATACTTGAGATCAAATTTACCTAGAAACACAAATCATATATACAAAGAAAATTACAAAACATTACTAAAAGAGACCTGGAGAAATGGAAGAACATACCATGCTCATGAACAGGAAGACTGACTATTGTGAAAATGATAATTTTACAGAGAATTTACAAGTAATGTCATCCCAATACAGATATCAATTTGATTCTTCAACAAGATGGAAAAGGTAATTTCAAGTTTTGTCTGGAATGAAAAGAAACTCCAAATAAGCAAAACACTTTTGATAAAAAGAAACAAAGTAGGAGGCATCACACTCCCTGATGTCAAGTACTGCTACACAGCCAGGTGGTCAAGACCAGTGTGGTACTGGTACAGAGACAAACAAACCAATCAGTGAAACAGAATGGAGAATCCAGAAATCATGCTGAAGCAAAAGAGCTGAGTGAGAGATTTCAAAGGGCAGCTTGAAAGGATGAAGAAAAGTATTATAATGGAATGTGCAGAGAGCTGGCATTGGAGAATAAAAAAAGAAGAATTGTTCTGCATTTTTCAAGCTGAGAAAATTGAAAACAAATTTAAACCTCCACTTGCAATAATAGAAGATTCTATGGGTGACATATTGAATGGGGGAAAAACATCAAAAGAAGATGGAGGGGCTATTTTCAGGAGATGCAGCTCTTCTCATGAGACTTGGCTCTTTGGGGATGTTACCATCATTTTGCTGCAAGAAACCAAGGTCTGTGAGATGTGGTAGGCCTGGGAGCATCCTCCAGCCACCACTTCCCCAGCATCTGCTAAAGGCCCAGCTCAGCTGTTAAAGATCTTAACTATACAATCAACCAGCTCAACCTTGTGGATGTATTCCAAGTACTACACCCAAATAAAACTCATTCACTTTCTTCTCAAGTGCATATGGTACATTCTCTGGAAGTGATCACATATTAGGACACAAAGCAAGCCTCAACAAATTAAAAAACATTGAAATAATACAAAGTATCTTCTCATACCACAATGCTATAAAACTAGAAATTAACCACAAAAGGATAAAGCTTACAAAACCACCTATGTAGAAACTAAGTAACTCTCTTGTAGAAAGCAATTGGGTTATAAAAGAAATAAAGAAGGAAATTAAAAAGTTCCTTGGAACAAATGAAATTGAAAATACGAGATACTGAAGCCTCTGGGATGCAGCTAAGGCAGTCCTCAGGGGGCAGTTCATAGCAAGAGGCACACACAGAAAAAAGGAAGAAAGAAGAAAATTCAATGATCTAACTCAACACTTTCACCAAATAGAAAAAGAACAACAATCTATGCTACAGCCTCTAGGAGGAAAGAAATTATAAGGACAATAGCTGAAATAAATGAGATACAAAAAGATTAAAGCAATTAAAACCATCAATAAAATTAAGAGCTGTTTTATAAAGGGTCAGTAAAACTGGCAAACCACTGGCAAACCTGACAAAAGGAAAAAAGAGAGAAGACACATAACTCGATTAAGAAATTATAGAGATAACATCACAACAGAAGCAGATGGAATTAAATAGATATCAGAGTACTATGAAAAGATATATGAATTTGAAAACCTAGAGGAAATAGACAATTTTTTCTTAAACTCATAACCTACACAGATGAACAAGGATAGATAGAGAAGACTTGAACAGACTCATAACAAAAGAAAAAAAAATTGAGGAGGTCATAAAAAAGACTTCCCCATAAGAAAAATCCCAGACCAGATGACTTCACACGTGAATTTTACCAAATATTCAGAGAGGATCTAATCACCAATCCTACTTAAATTATTTTAAAAAAATAGAAAAAGAAGGAACACTCTGCGTTATTCTATATTAAGCAAGCACAACCCTAATACCAAAATCAGGCAAAGATATTACCTACTATAGACTAATATCGCTCATGAATATAGATGCAAAAATCCTCAACAAAATCCTAGCCAATAGAATCCAAAAACAGATGGGGGGAAAAAATCACCATGACCAAGTACGATACATAGCCAACCACAAATTGAGATACTTAGAGTGAACTTAACTAGAGACACAAAAGACCTGTACAAAGAAAACTTGAGGACCTTCCTATGGAACACAATAAATGACCTAAATAAATGGGGAAATATTCCCTATTCATTGATAGGAATAATCAATATTGTGAAAATAAAAATCCTGCCAAAAGCAATATACATGTTCAATGCCACCCCAATACAGATACCAAATTCCTTTTCCAAGGAGATGGAAAAGGAAATTGTCAAGCTTATTTGGAGAGGAAAGAGACTGAATAAGCAAAGCACTTCTGAAAAACAAAAATGAAGTGGGAGGCATAGCTCTCCCTGACCTCAAAACATAGTAATAGTAACCAAAACAGCATGGTACTGGTACAATGACAGGTACATAGACCAATAGAACAGAATTGAGAACCCAGAAATTACCCATCTATCTATGGTCAACTGATAGTCAACAAGGGGGGGGGAAACCTATTAAATGGGAAAATGACAACATCTTCAACAAATGGTACTGGCAAAACTGGACAGCTACCTCCAGAAAACTGAAACAGGATCCACACCTTACTCCATACACAAAAATCAACTCATTATGCTGAGTGAAATATCCCAGTCACAAAAGGACAAATATTACATGATGCCACTGTTGTAGAATGGGACTGTCCTTGGGGTTGGGGAGAGACTGAGTAAGATGGGTTCAATAATGTATACTGCACTGAAGCAGAGGAGGGAGAGAACTGTTTAAAAGAGATATGTAACTGGGTATTTCTGTCATCACAGGAGACTAGAGCGAGGGCTGCATGGTGGAGGGGACCTGGGGGAGGGTTTGTAAAACAATGAAAGAATCTTTTCTTTTACTTTTCCATAATTTTTGGACTCATGTACTTATAACTTGTTAGTCAAATTTGTGTCTTCTAGGTTGCAACACCCCCATGATACATCTTCAAGGATATGTACATGTACAGCCAAGCACAATCAATAAGAGTGCATCTGAATTCCAAAATCAATCTCCATAATAGTCTATGTGTTTCCTACTGCCAAAGGGGCCCTTTAGAGTAGTGAGAGAAGATCTTCACCCTGAAACCCACAGCGTCCCTTTTCAGCAGGAAGTAGCTAAGAGAATATGCCGTCCCCTTTTCCTTATGACTCAGGGTGAAGTCTCTCTCAGGGAGGAGTGATAGGGAATGGCAAAGGATACACTGACAAAGAAGATTAATCAGAACTGGCTTTGACAAGCACTGTGGCATTTGGACAAGAACAAACTGGGAGGAGGGTAGAGAGAATAGTGCAACAATGAATGAGTGGAAGCCCAAAATCTCTGTAAATGTTTATGAAAATTAATAAAATATAATTATAGAAAAAAAAATCAACTCAAGGTGGATCAGAGACCTGGGAGTAAGGCTCAAACCATAAAGTTCATCAGAGACAAACTGGGATCAAGCTTAGAAGGCCTAGTCTAGGATATAAAAAGACTGCCAAATACAACCAGAAATGCACAATCTGGAGAGGATAAAAACTAATGAATGTGATGTCCTAAAGATTAAATCCCTGTGAGCGTCAAAAACATTTTCCAATAGAATGAAAAGAAAACCGACCAATTGGGAAAAAAACCATTTAGCAATACCATTTCAGACAAGAGTCTCATATCAAAAATTTATAGAATCCTACATGGCCTTCAAAAGAAAAAGACTGATAACATAGTTACAAAATGAACAAAAGACATGGAAAGACTTCACAGCATAAGATATTCAGATGGCTAGGAGACACATGAAGAAATAATCCAAATCACTGGCAATAAGAGAGATGCAAATCAAAATGACAATGAAATATCATCTCACTCCAATAGCAGTGATGAAGTTTAACAGGACAGCAAGTAATAAATGTTGGAGAGCATGTGCAAGATAGGAACTCTTATGCACTGTTGGTGGGATTGCACAATGGTACAATCACTTTGGAAGGTAGTTTGACATATCCTCAGAAATTTCATATGACTCAGCTACCCCACTGCTTGGAATACACCGCAAGAATATGAGAACTGAGACACAAGCAGAGATTTGGTTTTTTGGGTTTGTTTGTTTCTTTGTTTGTTTTTGTGGGTTTTTTTAATAAGACAAAATATCTTTAATATCTGTGAAACAAAGAGTTAAGTAAGCAGAAATGGCCAGAGGATGGAGTCACATTTTGACATCGTTTCAACAAAGCCTCATCGAAGTCATTGAGTACGGGAGTATTTCCCATTAAAATGTTCCCTGTAGATTGGAAATTCCTAGGCCATTTTATCCTTGCCTACTCAGTCAACAAACGTGGATGACCAGAGAAAGGACAAGAGCTCAAGTGAGTCATATTCTGCAAAGCAGGCAAACCTTGAAACGGATGGCATAATGATGCGTTTTCTGCTGATTGTACTTCTAGCAGCTGAACATCAATGTCTTCTTTAAAATAAGAAGTGAGCGGAGCATCTTCATGTCTTTCACAAATGGACACTTACAAAAAGGTTTTCTGAAGAGAAACCACAAAGCACACAAATCAGGAATTGGCTAAAGAGAATATAGTAGAAGAAAAACAACAACAAAACACAACAAAGGTGTTAAAAGGAGTCTTTGGTAGCACACACTGTGATTGTTGTTGTTGTTATGTGCCATTGAGTCACCTGTGACTCATAGCAATTCTATGTATGATAGCCCTAAACCCTCCTCTATCCTGTGCCAATCTCACCGCCTCTGACATATACTAGCAGAGATTTGTACACCAATGTTCACCACAGCATTATCATCCCTTGCAAAAACATGGAAACAAACCAAATGTCCAACCACGATTGAATGGATTGGCAAATTACGGTACATTCACACGATGGAATTGTTATGCAGCACACAGGAGCAATGATTTTGTAAATCACTACCTAACTTGAGAGGTACTGGAGAGCCTTATGCTTATTGAACTAACTCAGTTCCTTAAGGACAAATCCTTTATAAGATCAGTATTGTAGAATATGTCTTAGGGTCCCAGCGGTTAACGGTGGGAGCAGAGGGGTTCAGAATGGTTAGGAGTCACTCAATTTGATGAGTGGAGGGAGGGATGGGTAAAGGAAATGGGTAAGATCCAGTGCTAAAAAGTCAAGCAACAAGGAATTCTAAAGACATTTAAAATAATCCAAAAGCAAAAAAAAAAAAAAAAAAAAATCCAAAAGCAAGAAATGAGGAAGAGAATAATTTTGAAAAGAGGCAATGCACAGAAAACAAAAAATGGTATACTAAATCTGACCACATCAATAACAACAGTAAAAATGAACAGAATTACCTCTCCATCTAAACAAATTTCATTTTTAAAAGACAAAATCCCTCTATTTGCTCTCTACAAGAGACTTACTTCAAATATGTAGACACATAGGTTGGAAGTAAATAAAGATATGTCACTCATCATAAGATCATCATGTTAAATGTCAAAAGAAGTGGAATGCCTACAAACCCCAAACAACTAAAAGCAGAGAGAAAGCGTATCTATCTATCTATCTATTAGGAGATTCTACAGTTTTGAAGCATCTGATAAAAGAGTAAACCAAATATAACTTCAAATGCCTCTTCCAGCCCTGTGAGGATTCTGTAATGCCATGTGATTTTCAAACACTATGGTAGGTACCTTACATAATTAATACTCATAGTACCCAAGAAGGTCAGTCTGGTGGCCTAGTGGGTAAGGAGTTTGGCTGCCAACCCAAAGGCAGGCAATTAAAGTCCACTATCTAGTCTACACATGGGAAAAAGATGAACCATCTCCTCCTTTGCAGTTTATAGTCTCTGAAAATCTGCTGGAGGATAAGCTATGAATTCTGACTCAAAAGCAAGAGTGAAGCTCCAGGAAAGATAGACTGTAAGAGTTTTGTATATGGAAAATAACCTGTTTGGAAAGATTAAAGTTAATTTTCTTTGCCACACAGCAACACAATCTAAATCCATGTGATTTCAAAACTCAGATGATTAGTGATTGTATGTTTTTATTGTTGTTATTAGGTGCTGTCAAGACAACTATGACTTACAGCAGCTCTAGGTAAGACAGGAACCTTACCCTAGCCTGTGCCTTGATCAAGCCTAGGTCAATCCATCTCCTTCAGAGGCCTTTTCTCTTTCTCTGATCCTCTACCTTTCCCAGACAATGTCTTTATCAAAGACTGATCTATCCTGACAACACACTACTAATGCATACTAATGTTAAAAGGAATACTTTGTCCATAAGAATCAGTCCAAAGTTTGCTATGCTACTAAAGTAAAAAGTACTCCTGTTCTTCAACTTTTATACTGTATCTAACATTAACCATTGTCCCCATAGCATTTGATCTCTATAGGGTTCAAGTGTTGCAAAGGTCACCGAGAACTCACAGACTCACCATAACTGCAACAACTTTAGTAGCAAGCAGGAGTTTTAGCAAAATATCTAAACTGAAATAAGGCTATTGAGAGGGCTAAGTTTGGGAAGGATTCCAGCACAGGACTTCAACTTCTAAAGGGAGGCTCACATTTATCTCAGAGGGAGCTCATTTACCTGGTAGATAAGTGGTGTTTATACTCATTCACCAGCAAACCTTTCAACCTGGAACTGTCCTATGACATTACTCAGTGGACTCCACTGTTGAACTCCTCTGTCAGCCTCTGTTGCTGGCCTGCCCCTCTCAGCTGGCTCCCAACTACTGCTGGTCGACTCCCTGATGGTCTCTGCTCTGTGGACGGCACCCTGCTTCAGGTAGCCCTCCCTACCTCTCAGTGTTCAGCGCCTTATAGGGCTCAGTGTTTATACTCTGCTGCCACCATCTGGATCTGATTGCTGTCTCTACAGAGACAACACGGCTCCCATCTCAGTATAGGGGATCACAGAGCAGGGTCCTATGTACAAAATGTGCCCCAACTGAGACTCTGTGTTGTTGTCAGTCAATGGTAAGGACTCCCAGCCTATATATGTAAAGAGTAACTATCGCATGGGGCTTCCTGCCCATCAGAATCAAGATCACGTCTAACCAATGTGTTCCTGGAGATCCGGGTCTTTGTCTACTTTGTTTGCTGTTAGAGCCTAAGAATATATTTTAAGTCTGTAGAATATGCAGTTAATCAATGCAGGCTGAATAAATAAACAGAATTAATAAATTATATTATAATGTAATGACAATTCTGAAACAAAATTCTGACTTGCTACGTACTCTTCTAATTAAAAAAAAACAAACCAACCAAACCCAACCCCCTCCCCCATGCACTATTGAAGGAACTTCCAGTGGTGTAGTCTATAGGCAGCTGTGCTGCTACCCCAAGGGCAAGCCTTCAGCAGGTTCGAATCCACCAGCAGCTCCACAGAATAAAGACATACAATCTCTTCACTTGCAATATACAGCCTCAAAACCCCAATGGAAGATCAGCTACAAGATTCCAATTGGATGGTAATAAGTGAGTGACTAACTATTATTTCCCACCAGAAGTCTCTGGGTTTCCTCCTTTAACCTCACTCCCATTTAAAATTCCTCTAACCTGCTAAAATAGCAAACAATAGGAAATCATTTAACAGCTCTTTGTCACCATTTCCTCTGTGTGGTTCTGAAGGATCCTTGGAGATAACTCTTTGGTCAGGATAAGTAGCACTGTTGTTGTGTTGTTGTTAGGTGTTTTCGAGTTGAGTACAACTCATCACATACTTATATAATAACACTACCTGATACAAATGAAAAAGAAAAAAATAACCCAAATATGCAGTTCATAATAAAGACTCACATTCAACGTATGCAAAGTCTGCTAAGATGTGACTTTCTTAGGAGGTCTTCTCCAGGTGGTGACTTGGTGGTTTCTTACCTATTGTGACATGGCCATCATCAACACATGACCTTCATGTCACTACACCAGGGAAGAGAGGGTCAGAGGATCACAGAGGAAGCATTGAAAAGCCTGGTCTCAAAATATCTTACAAATCTTCTGCCCACTTTTAGTGACCAGAATCCATCACAAGACTCCAAACCAACTCCAGAGGAGGTAGTGGAACTATAGCCTTTCTAGGAGCTCAAAAGGGGACTCAAGGTGGTGAACTCATAGCACTGTCTCTGCCATACTGCCTACACATTCATTTCTTGGGGAGCTTTGGTGTCATGTTGTTGTTGTTGTTGTGTGCTGTCGAGTTGTTTGTGACTCATAGCAAGCCCATGTACAATAGCTCTGAACCCTTCTCTATCCTGTGCCGACCTTGTTGTCTCTGATACACCTACCCCCATTACCCCAGTCGCTGAAGCAACCCATTTCATCAAGGATCCTCTTCTCTTGAGCTGTCCCTCCACCCTTCCAAGCATGATGTCCCTCTCCATAGACTGGTCCCACCTTGCAACATGTCCTAAGTATGTCAAAAGAAGCCTCAGTGTTCTTGCCTCCAAGAAGCAGCTTGGTTTCACCCTCGCCAGGAAAAACCTGTTTGTTCTCCTTGCAGTCCGTGGTAATTCAATACTCTTCTTCAGAACCACAGCTCAAAGGCTCATTTCTCTTTCTATTATCCCTAGTCACTGTCCAGCTTTCTCATGTATAGCAAGTAATTGCAAAGACTAGGTCCTGGATCAGGCTCACCTTAGTCTCCAGACTGACATTGTTGCTCTTCAGTACTCTGGAGAGATTCCTAACAGCAGACTTTCCTAATGCAATTTGTCTTTTCTTGACTGCTGGTACCAAGAGTGTTGATTGTGGAGCCAAACAAACTAAAGCTGTTAGCGACCCCAATCTCTTCACCATCCATCATAATGCTGCCAATCAGCCCAGTGGTGAGAATCTTTGTGTTCTTGATGGTGAGCTTCAATCCATATTGAAGGCTTCAGTCCTTGGCCTTCTGTAGCACGCGTTTCAGTTCCTTCACAGTTTCAGCAAGCAAGGTTGTATCATCTGCATAACACAAGTTGTTGATGAGTCTTCCTCCAACCCTGATGCCAAATTCTTCCTCATAGTGACCAGCCTCCCCTGTGATCTATTCTGCAAATAGACTGAAAAAGTATGGAGATAGGACACATCCCTGGCATACACCCTTCCTGATTTTGAAACATGCAGTGTTTCCTTGCTCTCTTCAGACAATTGCTTCCTCGTCCAAGTATAGGTTTCACATAAGTACAATTGCCCTGTCAACCCAAAAGTGTGTCATTTGAATCCACTAACTGCTTCACAGTTAGAGGACGATTTTGGTGAACGATTTATCAACAATCTGCGTTATGCAGATGACACAACCCTGCTTGCTGAAATTGAAGAGGACCTGAAGCGCCTGCTGCAGAGTGTCAAGGACTGCAGCCTGCAATATGGATTGAGGCTCAATGTCAAGAAGACAAAGATTCTCACCACTGGACCAATCGGCAGCATCAGGATGGATGGTGAAGAGATTGAGATTGTACACAGCTTTAGTTTGCTTGGCTCCATAGGCAACAGTCTTGGCACCAGCAGCCAGGAAATTAAAAGGCGCATTGCCATGGGAAAGTCTGCTCTTAGGGACCTCTCCAAAGTGCTGAAGAGCAGTGGTGTCTCTCTGGAGACTAAGGTGCATCTGATACAGGCCATGGTCTTCGCAATCACTTGTTATGCATCAGAGAGTTGGACAATGACCAAGGAGGATAGAAGGAGAATTGATGCCTTTGAGCTGTGGTGCTGAAGAAGAGTATTGAGAATACCATGGACTGCTAGGAAAACAAACAGATTTGTCCTGGAAAGGGTTAAACCGGGTGGCTCCTTGGAGGCAAGGATTCTGAGGCTCCATCTAACATACTTTGGACATGTTGTGAAAAGAGACCGGTCCTTGGGGAGGGACATCCTGCTTGGGAGGGTGGAGGGACAGCACAGGAGAGGAAGGCCCTCTATGAGGTGGATTGATTCAATGACTGGGATAATTGGGATGAGAGTGTCAGAGACAGTGCAATTGGCACAGGACAGAGCAGAGTTTAGGGCTGTTGTACATAGGGTCACTATGAATCACAAGCGACTCGATGGCACATAACAACAACAGCAACAACAACTGCTTCACAGGGAAAAGATGGGCACAGGGGGAAAAATCTCCTTCTCTGTGATTTACTGCTTCTGAAAAATCCACCACAGGGTCAGCTCTTAGTTCTGACTTGATGGTACACAACAATAACATTTATTTCTTAACATTCAATTGAGACACTTGCCTTGATCATAATTGTTGTGTTTTTAATCACACCTCACTCACTCTCTTCATATTCAATTGCACTTCAGGAAATATATATATAAAAGTACATATTTTTCCACTATTCACTTTTTCCCTTTCTGCCTTGTGAATTAAAATGTTTCTAATTGTGGTTGAAAAGCCCAAGAATAAAGCTAATAATACATTTATAGAAAACAAAGTTGGGCCATTAATCTTGAAGTGGAACTAGACATATTAATGAACCAGCGCCTTCAGCCTCTGAAGCCTTGGAAAATAGCTCAACTTTCCCTTTGGAATTGTCAACGTTCTCCCTCAATCTCATCCTATAATTAAGTATCCTTCACTTTCACCACTGGGAATAAAATTTTCTTTAAAATTTTATTCTGAACTATTGGATCTTTTTTTGTTTAATTATTGATAGTTTTAGGCTTATTGCTTTATACAAAAAGGTTTTCTGAGCTGACCTAGGAATTCCTTTGTCATTGTGGAAAATATGTTTTGAATTTCAAAAGGCTGAGTTAGCAAGAGTCTATTTGCAAAGAAGGCATTATCTTATTAATTAAAACATTAATTCTTTGGAAACTTGTAATTCATATATAGTAAATGTAGTAATTTGCAATTACTCAAAATATTAATTTAATTCAAGCACCCTATTTTCTGATGTTTCACTTAAGGGGAGCTACTGCAGCAGATTTATTCAATGCCACCAGAGCCTTAGGCTTAATGTGCCTTTCCAGGTGAACTGGAGAGTAGCAACGTCAGCTGTGTCTTCAATATCCCATTCATTCTCTGAAGAATAATCTTGCTCTTATATCCTCTGGCTCCCTTTGAAGTCTCAATTTAGAAGACAAGCCAGGGGTCTAAAGACGCAAATTAATAAGTGACTGAGATGTGTGACAATTCCTCACAAACTGTGTCAAATACAGTACTGATTTTATTGTTAACTGCCTCCAAACCATTGTGATCTCATGCACAACAGGACGAAATGCTGTCCCACCCTTCACCATCCCATGTTCTGTTGCAGATTGGTCCACAGTGATCCATAGTTTTCAATAACTACTGCTTTTCAGAAACAGATAACCAGACCTTCTTCCTCATCTCTGTCACTGTGCATGTTTCCCTGAAGCCTTTCAGCATCATAGCAACACAAAAGCCTCCACAGACAGATGGATCAGAGCTACACATGAGGCTCATTGCCCAGAAATCAAGCACAAGTTTCCCGACACATTGTTAGTAGATGCTGTTGAATTGACTACAATTCAGAGCCAGTCTATGAACAGTAGATCATAACCATGTCCCATTCTGCGTCATCCTCCTGGTCTCGGCTTTGCTCAAGGCTATTGTTGCAGTCACTATGTCAATCCATTCATTGAGAGTTTTCCTTTCTTTCATAGATCTTCTATCTCTCCCTGCATAATATCTTTTTCCAAGGTCTGGTCTCTTCTGACAAAATGCCCAAAGGATATAATACAAAGTTTTACCATCCTTACCTCTAAAGACAAGGTTACACTTCTGGTTACATTTCTTCCAGAACAGATTTGTTTGTTTGTTCTTTTGACTCAACTAATTTAATTACCTTTCAGTCAAAACTGATTCATAGCTGACCCTCTAGGTTTTTCAGGTCCTGTAAATCATGCGGGAGGAGATAACATATCTTTCTCTCACAAAACATCTGGTGGAACCACAATGTATTTTATACTTTTGGCCATTGTCACAATTCAAAGGCATTGATTCCTTTCAGTCTTCCTTATTCATCTGTTCTACTTTTACGTACATATGAAACAATTGAAAATAGCACGGCTTAGATTTGGTGCACCTTAGTCTTTAAATAGTTATCCTTGCTCTTTAGCACTTTGCAGAGGTCTTTGGTAACATATTGCACAACAAAACATGTCTTTTCTTTCTCTCTTCACCCCTTCCCCATCCCCCATCCCAATTTCCAAAGCCTTTTTTGTTTATTTTTTGTTGGTTTTGGGTTTTTAACATTTTTATTATTACTATTAATTTTATACTGGTTTACTTACAAAGTTTATATACATTGTTTTTCACACCAATCTTTCCCATTTCCTCTACCCACCTCTCCCTCCCCATCAAATTGTGCAATCTTTATTGGTAAATATGTTTTACAAAAGAATCCTTAATCTTTCCATTTCAAGTCTGTGGAAGAGTTGGGTATGGGAGCATGTCCAGCCATGTCACTGGAAGGACAGTGCTCTTTAGTCTACCTCTTATTTATAAATCCAGCCATGGCCACAAGACTACTAGTCAAACAATTCCTCTGGCTTAAACCACAATCTGATTTCTTTCTTAGCACTTTTTACTTGACTTCTGTGGATATTGCTCCTGCCAAGTTGAATACGGAAGTCACCATGAATGCTACCTGGCCTAGAATCCACTTGGTTGATCACTCCAAGCATCACTCACCTGATCTTCACCATATTCAACTCTTCCCAGGCCATGGACACAATTGGTTCCTAGTTCACCAAGCTCAGAAATTGAATGCACAGTGGTTCAGGTCAATGTAGTGCTGTTGCACGTGTTCAGTGACAGCCTGAGAAGCTCTATGACCACAAGGTGAAATCCCTTCTGCTTAAAGTGCTTGATGCTTTCACCCACCAGGCTTGATGGCAATGAAGGGTGGCCATGGGCCTACAAGCAAAAGGTCTAGTCAAAGCCCCACAGACACAGGTTGTGTAGGTCCCAATGTGAGTCTTGGCCCCTGATCCAAGTTCCTGGTCACAATTCCAATCTCTGGTCCTGTTCTCGGTCCTGGTCCCAGAACTCACATGGATACCCAGCTTGTGACCACTGGGCTGGTCTTTTGATTTCTTGACTACTGCAACCATAGGTATTGGTTGTGGATCCAAGTAAAATGAAATTCTTAGCAACTCCAATCTTTACTCCATGATACTGCTTATTGGTCTAGTAGTGAAGATTTTTTTTATCTGCTTGATATCTGATAAGGGACTCATATCTAAAATTTATAGAATACTGCAGCACCTCAACAAGAAAAAAGGTAAACAGCCCAATCACAAAATAGACACAGGATATGAATAGATGCTTCACCATAGAAGACATTCAAATGGCAAACAAGTGAAGAAATGTTCAAAATCACTAGCTCTAAGAAAGATGCAAATCAAAACAACTATGAGATATCATCTTACCCCAGTAGGAATAGCAAAATTCAACAGAGCAGCAAACAACAAATGCTGGAGAGGTTGTGGAGAGAATGGAACCTATATTAACTACTGGTGGCAGTGTAAACTGGTGCAACCACTATGGAAGGTGGTTTGGCACTTTCTCAAAATTTGGAAATAGAAATATCATTTGACCCAGAAATTCCACTACTGAGAATATACCCTAAAGAAACCATCACCGCCATCCAAACAGCTATATGCACACCCACGTTTATTGCTGCATTATTTACAATAACAAAGAGATGGAAGCAACCCAAATGCCTGTCAACAAACAAATGGATAGAAAAACTATGGTATATTCATACAATGGAATACTACACAGAACTGAAAAACAATGAATTCATAAAACATTGCAAAACATGGGTGACCCTATAGGACATTACATTAAATGAAATATCTCAGTCATAAAAGGACAACTATTGCTCAGCGCCACTGTTACAAAGTAGGTCTGACATGAGGGTTTGGGAGGAGAATAGGATAAGAGTGGATAGATAATTGCAGTGGAATAGATGAAGGAAAGAACTGTTTAAAAGAAATATATGATTAGGCATTATATGTACAACAACAGCCCAAAAGAAGAGTTACATTGCAAAGAGGATGGGGGGTGGGGGTGGGGGGAGGGGTAGAGGGAGGTAATTGTGCAACACGAATGAGTATTTTTTTAAAAAAAGTGAACTGAGGGAGGGGGAAGGCTGGGAGAGAGGGTAAAAATGTACTGAACAAATGAAAATCTAACTTTCCTATAAACTTTCATTAAAATCACAATTAAAATAAAGAGTTTTACTTTAAAAAAGGATGTAATCAGTATAAAAGGCTATAGCACTTTGAGTTGTCTTTACTTTTAGGAAGCAAAGTTGTGCCATCTGCATCATGTAGATTACTGATAACTCTTCCTCCAGTCCTGATGCCACATTCTTCTTCACAGAGTGCAGCTTCTCAAATGATTTGCTCAGCAGACAGATTGATATAGAACATAAAGTCTTGACTACCTGTACTCTGTACTCTATATAAAAATAAATCAAAACGCACCTTCACTGAGCAGATCCCAATCCCAACTCCTAGTGACTCCACAGGACAGAGTAGAACTGTTCTGTTTCAAGCCCACAAATCTCTGCAGAAGCAGAGTGCCTCCTCCTTCTCTTGTGGAGCAGCTGATCGGTTTGCATAAGGAACCTCTTGGTTAGCAAACGAATGCTTTAATCACTGCATCACCAGTTGTCCTGTGTGCCCATGGAAGGGGCCGTTAATATAATGAAATAAATGTGACATTATTATAGGAATGGCCCCAAATGAACTACAATTACATAGTAATTTTAGAGGACTATAAAGGCTATGGATGCTTTTAAACTAAAATATAGAAATTTAGTAATTACCAAGGTGTCCTCCAATCACCTCAGTAAATGTGGTTTCCATTACTCTAATAATTTGTTTTCTCACTCAGCTTACAAAAGACAGATCTCTAAATATTTTAATGTGGAAAACCGAATTCAAAAGATGATATAAATTGAAGACTGGTGGGTTTGTGTATAATGATTCTTTGTGGTTCCATGGCCACATTTCCCCAATTCTTTGGAACAGTACACAGTTTCTACACTTTTACTTGATGATTTGTTGAGAGGAAGAGTTAGGGGCCATGCTGGCAGCCTACAGAATACTGCATTGAGACAGACAGCACCAGGGCATCCCAAAGTTTTCGCATCTAGTGTCTGAAGTTAAGGAGAGGGTGGGGAAAGAAGGCAAAGAGTGAGCTAAGGAAGGAACAAATTAAGTGAGGGGAGAAGAGACTCTGAAAGGTAGAAACCTGTTTATCTTCTTCACCTCTGAATCCTAGCTCCTCAGAAGGTGCCTAATACATAACAGACACTTAACAAATATTTCATGATTGAAGAAACGAATTGAAAAAAGATAGTTTTCTATCCAAATCTTTCAGAGATTGTCTTCTATCCCTACTCCACATTCATACTCCCTCTGCCCTCTGTCACAAGAATACACACACACTTACTCAGAAACACATAAACATACACACACACACACACACACACATATACTCTCATACATACACACACACACACACACTCACACACCTTCTCTTACACATACCCACAGTTGAGGAAATCAAGGTCCAAAGAAACTGTATGATTCACCTAAGTCTAAATAAATAGAACATGTTAATAGGAGGCTCCAGTCCTTAGAGAAAGGAATCATGATGGAAAAGGTCAGTGAAAGAGAGGAAGACACCACCCCCCCCGCCCCAGTGAGATGGTTTGACACATGTAATAATGCAATAATGGGCTTGAGAGTGTGAGAGATAGTGAGGATATGCAGGATAGGGCAAGGTTCCAGACTATTGTTCATAGGGTCACTAAGAGTCATGTGAGTCGTAGTTGGTTCAATAGTATCTAACAACAACAACAACAAAAGCAGGGGTTATCTGAGGAAAGGGACATATTGATATTTATAAGTTGTTTAGAATTCTGTATAGCTCAACTTTCATACTATATTGATTTGTGTTTAATTAATGATTTATCATAGGTCTAGGGTCACATTAGGGAGCTCTGGTGGCATAATGGACAAAGAGCTGCACTGCCAACCCAAAGGCAGGCAGTTTGAACACACCAGCGGCTCCACAGGAGAACAGACAATCTCCGCCCAAACTATTTACAGCATCTGAAAACTGGCAGACCAGCTATGAGTCCGTTCCAACGAACATCAATTACAGAGAACCACATTTCCCAAAACTGAAATCTCCTCAGGAAAAGTCTGGTCAGCCAATAATGTGTTTATATAAAAGAGAGTTAGACTGTAAATCTTGAAATGAAAATGAGCATATCAATGAACTAGTTTAAGTAGCCAAAGTCCCCTTTGGAACTGCCACAGTTTTGTCTCCGCTTTGTACTCTACTTAAGTCTCTTCCTTCAAATATTATTATCCATGGAGCTCCACTGAGACATGGTATCGGGGCTCAGTAAGTATGACAAGGCCAGCCAAATATATAGAGCATTTACTTGGTATTAAGTAACTCAAAAAGATGAAATTTTTCCCAGTCAAATAGGTGGCAATGAGCAAAAGTAGGGTTTGGAACCCAAAGACTTTGTTTTGCTCCGAAGTCCATTGTCTCTGTTTTCTTGCTTACTGTTGAGTTGACTATGAGGGCCTACTGGTTTACCAAGACAATCTTTTTTTTTTCTTTTTTAAGACAAAAAAAAAGAAGTCAGCTTTTTTGTATTTTCCTTTAGTAAAAATCAAATGCCCATCAAATTGTGGTACATTCACACACTGAAACACTATGAACATTAAAGAATGATGATTCGAGACTCTAGACACTGAGTGAACTAATTTAATCTCATAGTACAAATATTGCATAATACCATTATTATAAAAATAGAAGGATAACTAGTAAGATGTGTATAAATGCCCAACAGGGGGAGGGAGAAAGAATACAGGAGTGGAAAACTAGGAAGGAGAGAAATAACGAAGATGGAGTTTAGTGGACAGATGGGAGAGGGGGCTTAAAGACAAGGAAAGGTTCAATGAGGACTCGAAAAGATGGGGTGTAACAGCCACAGGTCAACAGTCTTTAATGTTTTAAAATACAGCGTATATGAATGATTGTATGAAACACAATATCAATGAAATATTGCATAAAACACAATGTATATTAATTATTAAATGCAAACAAAAAACATGTACTGTAAATCCCCCCCCCCAAAATTTAAAATCATATTGGATGTTTCTGTCCTGCTGTGGAATAGAGCTCTATCTCCCTGCTTACTGCTGCACCAGAATCTTCACCTCAGATGATGTGACTGGATAAAACTAATCCAAGATCCCACCACCTGTGGACCTTATAGAGAGCGCTTGCTTGTCCTTGATTCTGAATCTGCCCAAATGCATTGAGCTTGTTTGGTTTTCAGGGTTTTCTTTTAGATGAAAGCACAGGATGTATTTCATCTGTTCACATCCTTACATAATATGATTTTCTTTTTGTGCAAACTTTATTTCAGAGAGCCTGATGCTTTTACTGTTCCAAAAGATGGGAGCAGGGGGTGGAGGATGGGGGGAAGGCATCAAGCTTCCAACTGGTTTTAAACTTCCTGTTCTCTTGAAAAGAAACTAGTCACAGTGGTAACACCTCTATTTCCAAAAGCACATACACGCTATCTCAAGAAGATGCACTCATTAGAGATTGCTCTCTCTTCTCCTCACAGCATTTCCCATCAGATGGGACTGTATGTGTACTAATGTTGTCTCTTGTTATTTTGTGTGCATGTGTGCTGGTGTTAAATGCTATTACAATGAGCTTATCTCAAGCACTAAAAGGTTCCCCCACTGGATTCTGAAGGTCATTTCCAGCTGGGTTCCTGGGCCTGAATGATTACTAATTCTATTCATTTTGTTATTATTGGTGTTTTCCTGCTCCAATTTTATACCTACCTTTGTTAGACCCAGGACTTCGAGCTCAGCTGGGGTGTGGGAAGGGCTGGAGGGAGCTGCCTTTTCATTTCCCTGTGTCAAGAACTTATGTGGCAAGTGAATCAGATGTGATGGTTTTTCAATAGCTGCTTATCTTTCCTAATTTTATAGGCTGTCCTCAGATTTATACAAGCGAGTGATTGTTGACACAGTCAATGAGATGTAAGTCAATACTATAAATGTTGCTGATGAAGGATTCTTCCTCCCTTCCTCCCCACCCCCACTTGTTTCGATTTTCCCCACAGCATAAAGAGACCATTGGTGGCAAGATTAATGGAGAGCACGAGAGGATATGCCACGGTGGGAGCTGCAGCAAATATTTTCAGGCTGCAAAAGTGCTTTCTAAGTGGGAGGTCTGGGAACCTTTGCTTCATCTGGCTTTTAAGCAGTGGGGAACCAGGTCTTTGAGAGGGTGCAAAGGAAGGAGGGGCACAGAGCACAAACCAGGTTGCCAAAAATCAGGTCAGGTTTAAAGGGAGATGCATATGTCCTTTGCTGAGTGGGAAGAGGTCAATCTTTGGGTAAGAGGTTGAGAAAAGAAATACTCTCTTTCCAGACAGTGGCCAGCTCGCCTGGCTCAGGAGAGTCAGCCTGGCTTAGCAGCAAGCCAACACTCATTAGCCTGCCCATCTCTCATCCTGGCTTCTGTGGTGTGATAAAGAATTAGGTTGAGCAAATTAGGTGAGGGAGAGGGAGCCTGGAAATGACACTACAGATGATTGATGGTGCTAATAAGCCTTGAGCCAGGGAGACATCCAAGCCCCCCCCCCAGCCTCCAGCCCACCTCCTTTGCCAGCCCACAGGCACCTCCCTCCTCTGTCTGCTGGCACACTGGCTGCCACTTCAGATCTGCAGGCTTGGCAATCTGTTTTCATTCACAAAAATGCCAGGGCTCCAGGGAATGGCAAGGAATGGGCATGGGTTGTGTTATTCCATTCCACTTGATGATCTCTTCTGATATGTTAGATCCCCAGACCCAGTCCAGTGCCTAACTTTTCAGGAAGCCAGCTGATGTTTGTTGAGCAAGTGGTTAAGTGCATGAGGGAATGCAATGGTTTTGGATCTGCTTGGGAACCAGAGGGTTTTCTACCATTCTCTGCCTTCCTTCTCTTCCTTCTGCATTTCCTGAAATACCTACATATGCCTATATCAAAGAAAATAGAATATGAAAAAATCCATCACTAGTGTCTAGTCCATTAGAAGTTGCATTACTGACTTAAAGGCCATGCCTCTCTGAGAGTAAAATCACCCGCAGTGGCTCAGGAAAATGGGGCAATCTCCCATTCGATTGATAGTCTCAGAGACCCAATGGAAGGTCGAGTACGGGTCAGTTTCTACTTAACGGCAATTAAATGATGATGATGATGATGATGATGATGATGATGATGATGATGATGATGATGATGATATGATAAAAACAAGGACCTCTTGGGCAGTGCAAACAGATATTGTACCCAACTGCTAACTGAAATGTTGGAGGTCTAGTCCACACAGAAGTACCTCAGAAAAGAACTGTGATTTACTTTTGAAAAATCAGCCATTAAAAATCTAGGGGAAAGGGGAGCTCTGGTGACCTAGTGGCAAGTAGCTGCAACTACAATCTCAGAGGTGCACGGTTCGAATCCACCAGATGCTCTGCCGGGGAAGGAGGGACAATCTCCTCCTGTACCAGTCAGATCTGATTTGATGGTACACTCACACAAAAATAATTTAAAAATTTTAAAAAAAATCTTGGGGGAGGGGAAGGAGGAAGAGAGAAGGCCAAGGGGCACAGTGCCATTCTGGAGTCACAAAAAATTGGAACCCAGTTGATGACAGCTGGTTGTTGTTGTTACATGCCATCAAGTCGCTTGCGACTCACAGCGACCCTATGTACAAGAGCCCTAAATGCCGTTCTATCCTGTGCCAACCTCACCGTCTCAAACACACTCATTCACACCACTCCACTCACAGAATCGATCCATCTCAGTGAAGGTCTTCCTCTCCTGCTCCGTCCCTCCACTCTCCCAAACATGATGTCCCTCTCCAAGGACCAGTCCCTCCTTGCAACATGCCCAAAGTACGTCAGACGAAGCTTCAGAATCATTGACACCAAGGAGCAGCCCAGCTTCACCCTCTCCAGGACAAACGTGTTTGTTCTCCTAGCATCTCATGATATTCAATACTCTTCTCCAGCACCACAGCTCAAAGGCATAAATTCTCTTTCTATCATCCCTACTCACTGTCCAACTCTCTGATGCATCACATGTAATTGCGAAGACTATAGCCCAGATCAGGTGCACCTTAGTCTCCAACCTGATGTTGTTGCTCTTCAGTACTCTTGAGAGGTCCCTCACAGCTGACTTTCCCAATGCAATTCATCTCTTGACTTCCTGGCTGCTGTTACCAAGAGTGTTGACTGTGGAGCCAAGCAAACTAAAACTTAACTATCTCAATCTCTTCACCATCAATACTGATGCTGCCAATTGGCCCAGTGGTGAGAATCTTTGTTTTCTTGATATTGAGCTTCAATCCATATAGGAGGCTGCAGTCCTTGACCTTCTGCAGCAAGCACTTCAGGTCCTCCTCAGTTTCAGGAAGCAGGGTTGTGTCATCTGCATAACGCAGATTGTTGATGACTCTTCCACCAAACCTGATGCCACATTCCTCCTCGTACAGCCCAGCATCTCTGATGATCTGTTCTGCATACAGATTGAAAAGGTATGGAGACAGAATACCTCCCTGACAAATCCCCTTTTTTATTTTGAACCATGTAGTGTCAGAGACAGTGCGATTGGCACAGGACAGAGCAGAGTTTAGGGCTGTTGTACATAGGGTCGCTATGAGTCACAAACGACTCGACGGCACATAACAACAACAACAGTGTCTCCTTGCTCTGTTCTGACGACTGCCTCTTGGACAGCTGGTAGTTTTACCTATTATGGCATGGCCCTGCCTTAATCTGCAGGGATTTATTTTCATTTTTTTCTGTAAAATTTCTTTAAACAATCCAATGCATGTATATTAGGGTAGCACAGATGAAACATTTGTGTTATAATTCCAACTGAAAATGATCAAAAGTGTTACATTACTTGTAATAGTTGGATAATCAACCATTTCATTCTTCGTACTTCATTCTACCTATATTGCTGTTGTTGTTTTTATTTGCTGTTGAGTTGGAACTAACTCACAGCTGACTCTTGTAGATTTTTAGAGGCTGTAAATCACATGGAAAGAGAGTGTCTATCTTTCTTGGAGCAACTGGTGAATTTGAACTGTATACTTTTGGGTTGGCAGAGCAATTCCTTTCCCACAAGTCCACCTGAGCTCTTAATGCCTATAAGTGTATATAAAATAAATCCCACTTTGAAATTGCTTTCTCCTAAAATATAAAAAAATCTCATTCTATGACAAAGATTCCCTCAAAAATATAAATTCTTCTCTTTTAATTTCTAGTCATATAAGTACCTTGTCTGAGCAAACCATTGAATTAGGTATGTGAATATAAAAATGGACACCATAAAAAGTTCCCACATATTAAAAGTTATCACAGGAGTTAAAAAAAATCCCTTGCAAGTCTCCTGAAATCAAAAGTAGGGAAATGGCCACCAAACAATTTAGCAAACCAGTTCCGGTCAGAAAAAAAGCATGGAGAAAATAGTGGGAAAGAGTTTAAGAAAGATGTTCTGGGATTTTTAGGGTAGGCTGGAGAGATAAGATGTCTCTCAATGTACAAGGTGGGCTAAGCAAAGTAGGGGATGTTCAGTGGTAAATTTCATCTTAGGTCAGTACCCTCATTTCATATCTTGACATCAGCTGCCAACCAGATACTGCACCACTTTTAGTCCTTAACCCAACTCCTGTCCAAGCTCCACTGACTTTCCCACCGAAAATCTCACACTTCTAACTAAAGGTGGTAGAACTGAACTTCTCCTCCCTAAATTCTATCCCTCCTACTGGCATTTCTCATCAAAATAAATACCACCCAAGCCTACAGAAATTCTTCCTCTTAACGTTTTCCACTTTCCCTTCTTCCCACCTAGTCAGTCTCCAAATCCTTTGGTTTATATTCCTAAGTACCTTTCTGCTTTCTGTCACAGACTTAAATCAAGTTCTCATTCCTCCCTTGATTTACTAAAATAGCTGCCAATATCCCACTTGTCCTGTCTCGTCCACAGTGCCATCAGTTGGATCCTTCTAAAGGCAAATCTGACCATGTCACTTCAATGTTTCATGAGTCTTTCCTACCTTCTTCCTCCTCAGCTTTCCAACTCTATACTCCCTCTGCTCCCTGTATGTACCCTGTGTTCTATTTATACTTAATGACTTGTAACTTGCTAAACCTCAGATACTTTCAAGTACTATTCCTTTGAATTAAAATTCTTATTTGTCCTCTTGTTTCTCTTGAAACAGAATTAATTTCTTGTTCTCAGCTCTCTTGGAGTTTGCTCCTTACTCCTTTTGACTCCATGCACAACTGAACAAAATGCTGACTAGTTTCGCTCCACTCAGATCATCGTGATTCATTGGGTTTTGTTTGGTTGATTTTTCAGAACTAGATCTTCTAGAAGTTCCTCAGAAACTATTCAGAAATTACAGAAACCCACACCGGCTGATGGCTGGTGGGCATACATGATATACATTGGCTAGGAATTGAACTTCAGGTCACTGGCATGGAGGATGAGAATTTTAGCACTGAATCCCCAGTGTTTCCAGGGAATCCTTACTAATCCTTAAAGATCCTGGGTAGAGGTGGCAGCTCAGCCTCCAGACATGTTTATTCATGAATCAAGCACTCCACAGTGCTATCAATAACAACACTATGTTCCACTAGTTTGTGCATGTTTTTTACTTCACTAGACTGTAAAGTATTTTTGTGGCAGAGATTTTACTTTTTTTCTTCTGAGGAAGGTGCATAATAAGCAAGCAATATGTGCTAATGTGGGAACTAGTTTTTTGTCTTTTTGCACTGATTCTTGCATCCCATCATCATCATCATTATTATTATTATTATTATTATTATTACCCTGCCTTTTTTCCAGGAGGATTTATGGCAGCTTTGATCAAAACTTCACAAAGCCTGATTTCCCTCCTGGATTAACTGACAGAGCCAGAGGCTTAAAATTATAAATTCATTTATTTAATCAACAAATATTTATTCAGCACTCAATGCAGAGAACTAATTCAGTTCCGTGAAGGTCACACATTTCCACAATTGACTTTCACCCTGCACTTTTTCAGGAAGCTCAAATGCTTCTGATTGATTAATGGTAGTTTACATATGAGCAAAATCCAACTGCTGGCTTATACATGATCAAAGCAAAAAGGTGGGGAAGAAATCTTTAACTAGTTCTTTGAGAAAGAGCCACTGAATAGATGGGAGTTCTTTTCATTCCTACGATGTCACACTCCCAACTCAAATCCTAATAACATTTTTCAAAGAAGATATCCTAACCTAAAATGTAGACTTATACACAGTCAAAAAGCCCTGGCTCTGCAGTGCAGCAGCTCCGTGATCTCAGGCAGCTGCCTCTCTCTGGGGACCTAGCTGGAAGAAGTTGTGCTGCCAACTCACAGACACGCAGTTTGAAATCACCAGCACCTCCACAAGGAGATGGACAATCTCCTCCCAGGCAATTCCCTGCCTCTGAAAACCTGATGGAGGGTCAGCCATGAGTCAGTTCCAACTTGATGGGACATTACAACATCTCTCTGGGGCTCAGATTATAAGAGAAAAGGATGCTGAACAGAAGAATGCATAACAAGACAAACAAACCTGTTCTCACCTCAAGCAAATGTATTTCTGAATTATTTATCTTCTAGAGAAATACTATAATTGGTGGATATAGAAAACAAATAACAATCTTTTGGGCTTATCTTTACTTACTTTTAAAGAAGCAAAACCAATCAGGAACACTTTAGATGAGGCTGCTTCTCAACATACCAGTAAATGTAGGAAGCTGAAGGGGTAAAGCCACTCGAAGAGTCTCTTTAGTCCTGATTTTATTTTTTATTAATTAATGATAAAATTTATAATTCTTAATGTCTTCATTGAATAAACATTACTTATAATACTTACAAACAAGTCACTCTTCTAAGTCTCTAGAATACACCAGCTATGAACAGATGAGCAAAAGTCCTACTGTGTGGGGACCGCATTATCAAGTAAGCAAAAGGTGATAAATCTTTTACAACATCAGGTAGAGATAAGTCTCTTTTACAGAAAAAATTAAGCAGGACGAGGAGGTAAAGAATGATGGGATGGGACGCAGCACGAGGGCAACGCAGCGCGAGGGCAATGCCGCCAGACCAGGGAACATGGCAGCCAGACTGGGGAACGCCGCCGCCAGAGGGGGAACGCCGCTAGAGGGACCTGGAAGAGACCCGGGAAGAACAACAGCCAACCACCTACCGCGGAACTCCAGAGGAGCGAAGTCTGTGAGACCCCAGAGGAACGAAGACTATCGGACACTGTGTGACCCCCCTGCAACCCACACCTGTGTGACCCTTAACACACAGGGTGCTGCTGCATAAACCCCCAGCAGCGCCCAAGCCCCGTCCCGACCTCTTGGTGATAGTGTCCAACCCCTGCGCTCCTTGCCCCCTA
>NW_006399810.1:10738385-10749081 GCF_000299155.1 Elephantulus edwardii | reverse complement strand
AATAAAATAAAATAAAATAAAAAAGAATGATGGGTTGATGGATAAATGAATGGATATAGCCAACCTCTCTGTGAGAGTGGCATTTAGGTAGAACACTCTAAATGAGTAAACTTTCCAAGTCAAGAGAGCAGCCCAGAGGTGGAAATGAGAGAAGGCTTCTGGTGAAAGGGCGATGGTGGCCTGGATTTGAGTGGAACCACTGGAATGCAGAGAATTATATTCATAATAGCTTTAATATGGTATTGACAGGACCTGCTGGTGGATTGATGAGGAAATTTAGGATCTGGATGTGAGAGAGTAAAGGAAATAGAGGGTTTGCAGTGAAGAGTAAGAGCAATTTAGTGAATAGTGGTACCACTAAATGAGATGGAATAGGAATGCTGGAGTTGGTATCTTGCTTTAGAACGTTGTTATATTATTGTTATATACTGTTGAGTAGGAACTGACCCTCCATCTGGGTTTCAGAGACAGTAAATTGCAAAGGAGGAGATTGTCCATCTTTCTCCCACGGAGCATCCAATGGATCTGAACTATGTGCCTTCAGGTTGGCAGTGCAGGTCCTTACCACAGGGCCACCTGAGCTCCCTGTTTACATATCCTTTTTCTCCTGAGTAAGAAAAGAAAAAAATCTACAGATTATTTTTCCCTCTTAAGACTGCCATTAGTTATGCCCGTATTTACTCAGGCTTCTCCTTATCAGCCCTCAAGATTTAAAAATTTTAAAAAATTGCCTCTGGTCTCTGCCTCCTCCTACCCAGTTTACCAAAAGGCAACTCCAGGCTAAGAAGATTAAAAACAACAGAAGCAACTTAGAGATAGGAATTGCATTTGTCTGCTTAGGTCTTGCTTTTTACTCGTCCCAAACATACACCTTGGCTCTTGAACCTTGCTTTTTTCCTTTAGGCTGGCTTACACTGAGATTCCAGGGGCTTCTCCCTGGCCTCAACGGTCCTGAGACTGTCCATAATTTTCTTGAAAGGGATGTGGTTTCATGATTATGTGGGACTGGCCCTGATAGGGAAGAATCAGCAACTATGTGCACTTCAGCACCAGCAAGAGGACAGCTCCTCACAGTGCATAGCTGAGGCTGCCCCTGCTGAGGACAGTCTGGTGGGAAGAGGCGGGGCAGAGCCTACACTCCAGTAGCAGTAGCTCCTGAGTTTAATCATTTCTGCCAAGGAGCTGCCAATGCCAATGAGTCAACACTAATGGCAGCTGGCCATTTTCTAATAAAGCATACACAGAATATGACACACCTGGCACCAGAGAGGCCAAATAGCTTCCCAGTTTGTTATGGATTGAATTGTGTCCACTCAAAATACATGCTGTAAATCCTAACACTAATACCTTCAGTTATAATCTGAGTTGGGAATGGCTTTTCTTTGTTATGTTAATGGAACGGCGTTATGTTGGGCTATGTCTTAAGGCTATCTGTTTTGAGATATAAAAGAGTAGATAAAACAGTAATCAAGTCCAGATAGAGAAGATACAGGGCTCATGATCACCAAAGAACCTAACAATAGAAGCTGAAAAGAGACGAGGACCTAGAGCTACAGAGAAATAAAGCCTTCCCCTAGAGTCAGTGCCCCTGGTTCAGACTTCTAACCTCCTAAAGAGAAAATAAATTGCTGTTCACTCTAATCGCTCACATATATTTCTGTTGTTGCAGTGCTATATAAATAAAATGAACCTACCCTGTGGCCCCTGGAGACTCCCAAAGTCTGGGCTTCAGGCCCAGAAGCATCCAGAACCCAGCACAGTAATGTCACTTTTCTAAAGCCCTGGTGTGGGGCTCTGTGGCAAACATTTCCTTAGTCTTTCAGGAAATAATTTTGGGAGGAACGAGGCTAGGTTTAAAGAGAGAGAGAGAGAAGAGATATATGATTCCTGCCCTAGACCAGCCAGGTAGCAACCTAACTCCAGCAAAGGCACTTATGGTGCAGAATGTTGTGAATGCCTCCTCCTCAGTGTAGCCATGAGGTCTAGCTGCTGCTGGGATGAGCACAGCACCGCATGCCCACTCAGCAGTGCTTACCTCTCCTAGCTGCCCTAACACTCCACTTCTACCCACCTTTTACACACAATTCTCTAAGATCCATTTTACAAATGCTGATTTAGTGCTTCCAAATCCCATTCACAGTCCCTACATGGCAGTAGGCACTCTCGGGCAGAGTGTGTCTTTCTCACCCACCCCTTTGTCTGTAATGGGTAAAGGACAAGCATGTTTTGTCTAAGGCAACATCCATGGGATCATCCCCAAACCCTACCTGTAAGTCCAGAGAAACCTCGGTATGAGTAAATAGACAGAAATAGGTGAATACCCAACAGCCCAAGCAAAGACATCTAAGGGAGCTTGGGGTACCAGATATATCTATTTTTTTTTCCAGAGCTCCTTTCTGCGTGAACAATTTTATTTAAAATGTGTTGCAGCAATCACGGGTGCATGTGAAGTAAACGGATGCACCAGTGAGAACGGCAGAGTAAAGGAGTCATTGCACATTGATTGATTGTCTAAGCAGGGCTTGTGCAGACCTGTCATCATGTCCAGGCACTGGCTCTTCCCGTTCATATCTAGACACTTTCTTTGAGTTTTATTTCTTTTGAATATGCCATTGTAGGTTAATTTTCTTTCTTCCACTGGGATAAAGGACAGTTAAGCTATTATTCCACACAAAGGTCGGCTCCACACAGTCTGTGCTGAAACACCAGAGATAATTTCACTTCTGATTACATCTCCTCTATCACTTAGGATGTTGTGTAGTTCTTCCTGCCACCAGTGACAGTGGCTCCAACAACTCCTTCTCAGGTTATTATGGGCCTTCCTAGAGGATGTAAGTGTTAACCAGACCTTTGGAAAGCATTAATGTTCATTTGTTTTTCTTGTCATATTCAAGTGCTATTTAGAATCTTATTTTGAAATGAAGAACAAAACATCTTCCAGTCTTATCTTCTCTGGTACTCTTAAAGAGTAATTACTGCCTTTCTAGAAGGCAATCTCTTTTGGTGTTGACCCAAACCTGCCTATCCCACCATACTATCAGTACAGAAATGAAAGGTCCACAGGCAGAGCTAGATGAGAGGTCCTATATGGCAATGACCAACTACTGACCTTGGGGAGCATGTCACCAACACATCAGTCAAGAGAGCACACCAACAGAAAGTTGGGACAGTATTGCAAGGCATGTATCCAAAGCTCTTGGTCGAAACGAATTCAATCACCCCTAAAAAACTGTCAGGATCGAGGTTGTGGAGAAACTGAAACCCTTATTCACTGTTGGTGGGAGTGTAAAATGGTGCAACCACTATGGAAGGTTGTATGGCACTTTCTCAAAAAGTTGCATATAGAAATACCACTTGACTCAGCAATTCCATTACTGGGAATATACCCCAAAGAAACCATAACTGTCACCCAAGCAAATATACGCACACCTATGTTTATTGCTGTGTTGTTCACAGTAGCAAAGAGTTGAAAACAACCGAAGTGTCCATCAACAAATGAATGGATAGAGAAGCTGTGGCATATTCACACAATGGAATACTATGCTGCTTTGAAAAACAAAGAACTCTTGAAATATTATACAAAATGGATGACCCTGGAGGACATTATGCTGAGCGAAATATCTCAGTCACAAAAGGACAAATACTCCATAGTGCCACTGTTATAAAATGGGACTGACCTCGGGGTTGGAGGGAGACTGAGAAAAATGGGATAAATTATGTATACTGCATTGAAACAAATGAGGGCGAGAACTGTTTAAAAGGGATATATGATTAGGTATTATTGTTATGACAGGAATCCAAAACGAAGGCTGAATAGTGGAGTGGACGTGGGGGGAGGGATTGTGAAACAGTGAAAGACTCTTTCTTTTACTTTTCAAAATGAAGGCTGCATAATGGAGTGGACTTGGCAGGGGAGGGGTTGTATAACAATGAAAGAATTTTTCTTTTGCTTTTCAAAGAGAAGAGCTAACTGGGGGTGAGGTTGGGCAGGCAGAAAAGTACAACAATGAATGACTGGAAATCCAAAGTCTCTGTAAACTTTGATTAAAATTAATTTTTAAAAAAAAAGAACTGCCAGGATCATGGCAAGGACCATGCAGCATGTGGTGGCCATCCTGGGTACCAGCAGCAGATGATGTCAGAGAAGGATATCTGTCATCCTTTCATTCCTCTGAGCTATTTCAGATGGTGCAGGTGAGGTACAAGGGGATGAGCATCAGTACACAGGAACCAGCAGTGGCATTTTGGAGGACTTTAGGTTGTGTCCATGTATCTGTAAAACAAGCTGTCAAAATAGTTAAAAGGACTAGAGAATTCACCATTCTCTGCTCTAGAGAAGCCAAGCTCTGTTATGTCAGGGAAACTTGAGGGCATCACAATCCTCTGCATTTGTTTTTGAGCCCTTCTCAGATTTAGCACTCTTTCCAGAATAGTCTCCTATGTTCTGAACAAGACCTGGTTGAAGGAGCTCTGTGAGGCAGTCATCATCAATAATAAGATTCATATGAGACAGTCACCTAAGAATTATGTTCCCCTCCCATAGACAGGGCATAATGAAGGCAAAAAGTCCAATATAGTAAGTTGTTGTTGTTTCATGCTGTCAAGTTGCCTGCAAGTCATAGCAACCCTATGTACAATAGTCCTAAACTCTACTCTATCCTGTGCCAATCTCACTGTCTCCGACACACCTACCCCCATTACCCTAGTCACTGAATCTATGCACTCACCAAGAGTCTTCTTTTTCTGTACTGTCCCTCCACCCTCCCAAGCATGACATCCCTCTCCAAGGACTGGTCTCTCATTGCAACATGTCCGAAGTATGTCAAACTAAACTTCAGAATCCTTGCCTGCAAGGAGCAGCCTGATTTCACCCTTTCAAGGACAAACCTGTTCGTTCTCTTAGCAGTCCATGGTATATTCAATACTCTTCTCCAATACCAGCTCAAAGGCATCAATTCGCCTTCTATCATCCCTAGTCATTGTCCAGCTCTCTGTATCAGGCACACCGTAGTCTCCAGACTGACATTGTTATTCTGCAGTACTTTGGAGAAGTCTCTGACATCAGACTTTCCCAATGCAATACGTCTTTTAATTTCCTGGCTGCTGGTGCCAAGAGTAGTATAATGAAGCTCCATCTCACATATTTTGGGCACGTGGCCATGAGGGACCAGTCTTTGAAGAAGGACATCATGTTCAGAAGAGTAGAAGGACAGCACAGGAGAGGAAGACCATAGATGAGATGGGTTAATGCAGTAGTAATGGTAATGTGAGTAGGTGTGTCAGAAACAGTAGCTCCAGATAGGACAGAGTTCAGTACATAAGGACACTATGAGTCACTTGATGGCACTATGAGGCAACTTGATGGCACATAACAACAATAAAATGAAAATAGTATCCATTGATGGTGTTCAAATTGGGCTCTGTGGATCCTCATATTCTGTGAAGATCCTTTAGTAGCTTTTTGAATGTTTTACTTTAATTATAAGAAACATTCAAATTACTTTCACAATCAATACAAATATTTAAAAATTACTAAGGAGGACAGAAGAAGAATTGATGCCTCTGAGTTGTGGTGTTGGAGAAGAGTGTTGAACATACAATAGACTGGCAAGAAAATATAAGCAGTTTTGTCCTGGAGAGGGTGAAATCAAGCTATTTTTTGGAGGCAAGAATTTTGAAGCTCTGTCTCACATACTTTGGGCATGTAGTGAGGAGGGACCAGTCCTTCAAGAAGGGCATCATGTTTGGAAGGGTAAAGGGACAGTGCAGGAGAGGAAGACCTGGAGGAGATGGAGTGACACAGTAGCTGGGGTCATGGTGGTAGATGTGTCTGATACAATGAGATTGGCTTAGAATAGGACAGGGTGCATAGCTACTGTGCATAGGGTTGCTATGAGTCAAAGGCCACTCGATGATACATAACAACAATGAGATAAGAACTGCTGTTGTTTTTGTTCTTGTTGTTAGATGCCATAGAGTTGACTGTGACTCATAGTAATCCTCTGAATGATGTATCTGAACCCTGCTCTAACCTCGTCTCTCTGGCACACTTGAGCCTATTGTTACTGTCACTGTGTCAATCTATCCCATCTACGGTCTTTCCCATCTTTGTTGACCTTCCACTTTTCTGACCATGATGTCCTTCTCCAAGTACTGGGTCTTCCTAACAATATACCTAAAGTATGTCACACAAGGTTTCACCATACTTTTCATTTTTTAAAGCATGGTAAGATACAAACTTAACACCTTAAAATTCACCACCCATTAAGGTGTAATTCACCCTTACAGCAAGTTTCACTGAATACACCTTCTTTGTCTGGAGAGAATTTCTTTGCCAGAAGAACAAGAGTTTGGACTTGGCAAGTTCAAAGCACAGTTGCACACATAGAACAGAAAGCTCCAGGAAGTCACCTTTGCAGGTGGAGTTGGTACTGATAGCTTACACTCCTATAGTCCTATTTATGAATTTACAATAGCAATCATTTCCTACACTGTGTCTTTATAAGGACAAAAACTGAAATCAATGAGATATAAAAGAGAAAAACAATGGAAACCATCAATAAGATCAGGACCTAGTTTTTCAAAAGGGTCAATAAAACTGAAAAATTACTAGCAAACTTAACAAAAGAGATTTCTTAAAAAAGGAAGACACAGATAATTCAATTAAGAAATGATAGCGGTGATATCACAACAGAACTAGATGAAATTAAATCTATAATATCAGAATATTATGAAAAGCTAAATAGAAGAAATGGACAAACTCCTTGAATCTCATGACCTACACATATTGATAAGGACAGATATAGAACGCTTGAACAGACACAGCAAAAAAGAAGAAATTGAACAGGACTTTGAAATTGAAAGACTTCTCCATAAGAAAAGTCCTGGACCAGATGGCTTCACACTGAACTCTTCAAAGAAGATCTGTTACCAATTCTACATAAATTATTTCAGAAAATAGAAGAAGAGGTAACATCCCAAGAGTCACCAAAGAAGAAAACAGACCAATAGCTCTCATTTATATAGATGCAAAAAATCCTTAACAAACTCCTAGCCCAAGAATCCAAAAGCACATCAAAAGAATAATTCATCTTGACCAAGTGAGATTCATAAGAGGTATGCAAAGATAGTTCAGTATAGGAAAAGTAATCATTATAATTCACCATACTAACAAAGCAAATAATGAGAAATGATAGGTCTCCACATAAGGGTTGCCCTGCATCTCCATGTTTTGCCTGCCTCTCTGCACTTCAGCTGTGTCTTCGCATGTCTGTACATATAGTAAATTAAGTAGGTACCTGACTTAAAAATTTCTTAGTGTGTCCTAGACTGGTCTCTAGCCTGTAGCCCTAGACTGTGGCACTGCTGCCTGGAGGGGCCCAGGCCCCTCTAACTGGAGACATGCAGCCCTGCCCCCTAGACCTTTGAACATACCTGAAGGACCATCTCTGGCTTCGAGGACACTCTGGGGCCATGGTCTGGAAGTATGCTGGGTCTTTTCCTATAAGTCCTGGACCTGCTGCCTAGAAGTCCCACCACTGCCACTCAGAAGTCCCAATCTGCCACCCAGAAGTCCTGCCTGTGCCACCAGCAGGGACTGGACCCAACATCTGGAGACCTTGGCACCACAGCCTGGATGCCCCAACCCAAATGCCTGAAGGATGATCTGCTACCACCCCTCTGAACTGCACCAGAGATATCAGTATCACAGGTGAAACCATTCCATTTCCTCTCCCCGCCCAAAGAGTGAGGCTGCCTTCAGCCTGGAGCACCATGGACTGAAGTAGTTGCAGCCGTTATCTGACAGAGAAGGCTGCTAATTCATAAACCTTTTCACTCCCAAACTGAAGCAAATCTGTCCTTGAGACAAAAGTTCAGAAAAAAACCCCAGGCAGAGTACTCACCCTACTCTGGAGCAATGACATCAAACCAAGAGTGTGCTATTGCCTCAGGTGTGAAAAACTCTACCATAGCAATGTCACATAGGAAGCAGGCTACCTTACACCCTACACAAGCCCAAAGCAAGCTATCACGCCCTCAAAAAGTGACACAATATTAATGAATTCCTAAACCCACAAGTCCAATGGAACTTTTTGACGCAGAATTTAAAAGAACAATGATTGAATATTTTCAATGAGTGAAAGTCAAACTTGAAGAATTGCATCACACTGCAAGCAAAAACCAAGTGGGGCTTTAAAAAAAAATTCCAAAACAATACAGGCAAAACATACCAGGCATTAGAGCATCTGGATAAACAAGAAACCACAATCCCAATATGAGAACCAATGTCTCAGATGCTGTCAAGATGTTGGAGAGATACATGAATAGAGTGAAAAAGATGGAACACAGAACTGGTGAAATAAAAAAATTGTCACCACTAATCTGCTAGTACAAAAAGTAGAATGAAAAAGGAAGGAAAAAGAAGAACACTTAAGAATAATGTGGGACAACATCAACAAAAATAACATGCGCATAATCAGAATCCCAGAATAGGAAGAAGCAAGTAAAGACACTTAGTATGTTGTGGAAGAATTACTAGAAGAAAACTTTTCAGGCATAATGAGAAATGAGAGAATATATATTGAAGAAACTGAGCAAACACCATATAAAATAGACCCCAAAAGAAATACACCAAGGCCTATCACAGTTAAATTTGCCAGAATCAAAGATAAGAAGAGAATTCTGGAAGCAGTGAGGGAGAAACAAAGAGTAATCTATAAGAGAGAGCAAATAAGTGGATGCCACTCCTGCTTCCAAGCTTCTTTTAATCTAATGCACCCCCAAAAACACAATATACCTTCTTCTCCAATGTGCCTGGAACATTCTCCAGAATAGATCACATTTTAGGTCACAAGGCAAGCATCAATAAATTCAAAAGCATAGAAATAATATAAAGCCTCTTCACAGACTACAATGTTACAGAACTAAAAATTAAGAACAAGAGGGTAAAGGAGTAAAACCAATACATTTGAAAGCTGAACAATACCTTTCTTGAACATGAGTGGGCAATAGAAGAAATAAAAACTGAAATTAAAAAACTTCATGAAACAACTGACAATGAAAACACCACTTACCAAAACCTCTGGGAAACAGCCAAAGCAGTAACCAGAGATCAATTTATAGTGATAAGCAAACACATCAAATGCAGGAATAAATGACCATTAACGTTCTAATCCAACATCTCAAAAAAAATATAGAAAGGAAAAAACCAAAAAACCTGACAGCCTCTAAAAAACCTGCAATTATAAAATTTAGGGAGGAAATAAATGAAACAGGAAAATAAATTAAATCATTAAATTAACTAGGAGTTGGTTCATTGAAAAAAGTCAATAAGATCAACAAATCACAAGCAAAACTAAGAAAGGAAAAAACACACATAATCCAAATAAGAGATGAATGGACAATGCCACAAAAGAACCAATGAAAATAAAAAGGCTAACAATGGAAAATTATAAAAAAACTACACTCAAAGAAATATGACTACTTGAGGACATGGACAAATACTTAGAAACTCACAACTTACTTAAAAAAATACCAACCAAAATTGAACACCTGAACAGACTCATTACAAAAGAAGAAATTGAAAGGTAATAAAAGGAATTCCAACCAAGAAAAGCTCTGAAACAGATGGTTTTACAAGTCAATCTTATTAAACATTCAGAGAAGAACTGTTACCAATTCTACATAAACTATTTCAGAAAATAGAAAAATATGGAATTTTCCCAGATTCATTCTTTTTTTTTTTTTCCCCGCCCCACCCAGATTCATTCTATGAACATATCCTTTATACCAAAACCAGGTAAAGACACCACCAAAATAGAAAATTATAGGAAATATCCCTCATGAACATGTGTAAAATCCTGAATAAAATCCTGGCCAATGGAATCCAACAATACATAAAAATATAATTCACTATGACTAAGTAGGATTCATACCAGGTGCGCAAGTATGGTTCAACATAAGAAAAACCATCAGTGTAATTCATCACATTAACAAAGCAAAGAACAGATCCAAGATGGCGGCAGAGGCAGAGACAGCCTGGTGAGCTGCGGGAGCAGGGAACCACTTAAAGCAGGGCCATTATGGCCTTCCACAGACTTCGGCTTATTAATAATTGAACACTTAAACAGTTGATGACTGGCCCTCAGTGAAGATCGAGGCTCAACAACAGGAATTCAAGGATTCCCAAGGAGAAATGGGTGAGTCTCGTGGCTCCCATCCCCCCCCCCCGCCAGAGCCCTCGCTGCGCCGCACAGCCACTGCAGCTCCATGAGGCTTCCACAGCGAGAACGAATGGATTCCCTCACCCAGGATGGATGCTGGGCACCGGCCCTCCTCAAGACTGGTACAGTGAAGCCACCACACTGCTGCAAGGTGGACTTGGTCTGGAGACAATTCTTGGAACCAGGATGGTGGCTGTGAGGGAAGCAGGCGCCCTCCGGCTGCCTGCACAAGAGGGGCTGCACACCAGCCGAGCGCCCATGTGGTGGGGTGGGGGGGCGCGCCCCCAACAGCCACCTGTGCTGGGGGGGCTGCGTGCCTCCTGCAGGCCTCCTGTGCTGGGGGGGGCGTGCGCCCCGCTGGCCACCTGTGTAGGAGGTGGGGGATGGGATGCATGACCGACATCTGCAGGTTTGGGTCTCCTTGGACAGGCCAAAGAAGATGATTACCTATGCATTGGACAGGCCAAAGAAGA
>NW_006399810.1:10734972-10737823 GCF_000299155.1 Elephantulus edwardii | reverse complement strand
TATACCAAGCAAATGGGAACCAGAAAAAAGCAGGAGTAGTGATATTAATCTCCAATAAAATAAATTTCAGTGCAAAAACCATCACAAAGGACAAGGAAGGTCACTACACAATGCTTAAAAAGGGTCAATAGAAAAAGAGGACATAACAATAATAAATATCTATGCACCAAATGATAGAGCTGAAAAACATATAAAACAAACATTAACAAAACTGAAAAATGACATAGAAAACATTACTATAGTAGTTGGAAACTTCAATATACCACTCTGAAGAAAAGATAGAACCACAAGAAAGAAACTCAGCGAAGATGCTAAAGAATTAAACCATACAATAAGACAGCATAACCTCATAAATATTTATAGGCTAATGTACAAAAAAAAAAAAGAAAAACAACTCACAGTATACCTTCTTCTACAATGTGCATGTAACATTGTCCAGAATAGATCACATTTTAGGTAACAAGGCAAGCATCAATAAATTAAAAAACACAGAAATAATATAAAGCATTTTCTCAGACCACAATGCTACAAAATTAATAATTAATAACAAAAGGACAAAGGAGAAAGAAAAAAACCATACATTTGGGAGATGAACAACACCTTGCTGAAACATTACTGGATACTAGAAGAAGAAAAAAAAAGAAATTAAAATTTTCTTGAAACAAATGACAATGAAAACACCACTTACCAAAACCTCTGGGAAACAACCAAAGCAGTAATCAGAGGTCAATTTATAACAATAAGCAAACACATCAAAATGCAGGTAAAAATGACCATTGCCTTTTTAGCTCAACATCTCCAACAAATTTAAAAAAACAGCAAGAAAATGCAGCACCCTCTAAAAAAAACTGAAATTATACAAATTAGAGCAGAAATAAATAAAATAGAAAACAGAAAAACAATTGAACTCATCAACAAAAGAAGGAGTTGATTCTTTGAAAAGGTCAATAAAATCGACAAACCACTAGCAAAACTAACAAAGAAAGAGAAGGAAAACACAAATAATCTAAATAAGAGATGAAATGGACAACATCACAACAGAACCAACTAAAATAAAAAGGCTAACATTGCAATATTATGAAAAATTATCCTCAAACAAATATGAAAACATAGAGGAAATGGACAAATAATTAGAAATTCACATCCACTTAAAATGACACCAATCGAAATTGAACACCTGAACAGACCCATTACAAAAGAAGAAATTTAAAAAGTAATAAAAAACTTCCAACTAAAAAAAAGTCCTGGACCAGAAGGTTTTAAAAGTGAATTTTATCAAACATTCAGAGATGAACTGTCACCAATTCTACATAAACTGTTTCAGAAAACAGAAAAATATGGAATTCTCCCAGACTCATTCTATGAAGCAAACACATCCTTGATACAAAAGCCAGGTAAAGACACCACCAAAATAGAAAACTATAGGCCAATACCTCTAATGAACCTCTAATGATGGAAAAATCCTGAATAAAATCTTGGCCAATAGAATTGAATGATACATCAAAAAATAATTCACTATGACCAAATAGGATTCATAACAGGTATGCAAGGATGGTTCAACATAAGAAAAACAATCAATGTAATGTATCACATTAACAAAGCAAAGAACAAGAATCACATGATCCTATCAATTGATGCAGAAAAGGCCTTTGAGAAAATCCAACACCCATTCCTGATTAAAACACTCAACAAAATAGGATTAGAGGGGAATTTCTTCAACATAGTAAAAAATATATATGCAAACCCGAGAGCCAACATTGTTCTCAATGGAGAGAGAGTAAGACATTCCCCTTGAGAACAGACAATAAGCAAGGATGCCCACTATCACCTCTCCTATTCAATATTGTATTGAAAGTCTTAAGAATAGTAATAAGACAAGAGAAGGCAAAGAGGTGGTAAAATTATCTTTCTATGCACATGATAGGATACTATACTTAGAAAACCCTAGATCCTCATCAAGAAAACTACTGGACAAAGTTGACCAATTCAGCAGAGTGGCAGGATACAAGATCAACATATAAAAATCAATTGGATTTCTCTACAGTGACAAAGAGAATACAGAACTGGAGTTAAGAAAAAACAATTCCCATCACAATAGGTAATCACAAGAGTAAATACTTAGGAGTAAACCTAACCAGAAGCACAAAGGATCTGTTCAAAGAAAGTTACAAAACATTATTACAAGAAACAAAAAGAGATCTGGAGAAGTGAAAGAATATACTTTGTTTTAGATAGGAAGATTCAGTATTATGAAAATGGCAATACTATCAAAGACAATTTACACATTCAATGCAATCCCAATACAAATACCAATTCCATTATTCAACAAGATGTAAAAGGCAATCTTTAATTCAATTTGGAATGGAGAGAGGCCACAAATAAGCAAAGCACTCTTAAAAACAGAAACAAAGTAGGAGGCATCTCACTCCCTGGTTTCAAATCCTACTATTCTGCCGTGGTGGTCAGGAGAGCGTGATATTGGTACAATGACAGACACTTAGATCAATGGAATAGAATTGAGAATCCAGAAATCAGCTCATCTACCTATGGTCAAATGATTTTTGACAAGAAGATGAAATTAGTTAAGTGGGGAAATGGCAGCCTTTTCAACAAATGGTGCTGGCAAAATTAGAAAACTATCTGCAGAACAATCTCAATCTCTTCGCCATCCATCCTGATGCTACCGATTGGTCCAGCGGTGAGAATTTTTGTCTTCTTGATGTTGAGCCTCAGTCCATATTGAAGGCTGCAGTACTTGACCCTCTGCAGTAAGTGCATGAGGTCCTCCTCAGTTTCAGCAAGCAAGGTTGTGTCATCTGCATAACGCAGATTGTTGATAGATCCTCCACCA
>NW_006399810.1:10730589-10734872 GCF_000299155.1 Elephantulus edwardii | reverse complement strand
TCTGTAGGATCTGGTCCCCTCTGGACCCTCATTATTTCCTTCACCTGCTCCCCCCACCGACCAAACTGTGCAGCTCTGCAACTGCATCCTGGCCCATCCTAACCCTTCTGCCCCCAACCCTCACCTCCTTGTACCCCCAATATGTTTTCCCCAATAGAAAAAAAACAAAGCAAAGAACAAGATGCACATGATCCTATCAATTTATGTGAAAGACCTTTGACAAAATCCAACACCCTTTCCTGATTAAAACATTCAACAAAATAGAAATAGATTGGAATTTCCTCAATGCAGTAAAAAGTATAAATGCAAATCCAAGAGACAAATTGTTGTCAATGAAGAGAGATTAAAGGGATTCCCTTTGAGAACAGGAACTAGGTAGGGATGCCCACTATCACCTCGCTTATTCAATATTGTATTGGAAGTCTTAGTGATAGCAATAAGATAAGAGAAGGAAATAAGAGATATCCAAATTGGCAAAAAGGAGGTAAAATTATCTTTATATGCAGGTAATATGATAGTATCCTTAGAAAACCCTAAAGACTCATCAAGAAAACCACTGGACATAGTTGACCAATTCAGCAGAGTGGCAGGATACAAGAACAACATACAAAAATCAATTGGATTTTTCTACAGTGACAAAGAGAACAGAGAACTAGAGCTAAGAAAAACAATACCCATCACAATAGCTAATCACAATATTAAATACTTGGAGTAAATCTAACAAGAAACACAAAAAAGATTTATTCAAAGAAAATTGCAAAACCTTACTACAAGAAACAAAAAGAGGCCTGGAGAAATGGAAAAATATACCTAGTTTTAGATAGGAAGACTCAATATTGTGAAAATGACAATACTAACAAAGACACTTTACATGTTCAATGCAATCCCAGTACCAATACCAATTCCATTCTTCAATGAGATGGAAAATGCAATTTCCAATTTCATCTGGGATGTAAAGAGACCTGGAATAAGCAAAGTATTCCTTAAAAAGAGAAACAAAGTAGGAAGCTTCTCACTCTTTGATTTCAAATTCTATTACACTGCCATAGTACAAGACAGTGTGGTGCTGATACAATGACAGACACACAGATCAATGGAATAGAATTGAGAAAGCAGAAATCGGACCATCTACTTATGATCAATTGATTTTTTAAAAGGAGATTAAATCAGTTAAGTGGGGAAACAATAGCCTTTTTAACAAATGGTGTAGACAATATCAGAAAATTTTCTGTAGAAAACTCAAGCAAGACCCACATCTCACTCCAGACACAAAACCAACTCAGAGTGGATCAAGGACATAGGACTAAAACCAAAGACTATAAACTTCATCAGAGAAAAGTTTGAAAGAACTCTAAAAGCCCTAATCAACAACATGGACAATATTCCAAGCATCCTGAAAAACCAACAAGCAGGAGAGATAAAATAGATGAATGGGACCTCCTAAGAATCAAATCCTTATGCACATCCAAAATCTTCTCCATCAGGGTAAAAAGGGAAGCCACAGACTGTGAAAAAAATATGTGGTAATGACATGTCAGACAAGTGACTTCTATCTAGAATTTATATAGTACTCAAGCACCACAACAAGATAAAGGTAAGTAACTTAATTGCAAAATGGGCACAAGATATGAATAGATACTTCACCAAGAAGACATTCAAATGGCAGACAAAGACATGAAGAAACGTGTGAAACACCTAGCTCTAAAAGAGATGCAAATCAAAACAACTATGAGATATCATCTCATCCCAGTAAGAATAGGAAAATTTAACAGAAAGCAAACAACAAATGCTGGTAAGGTTGTGGAGAAACTGGAACTCTTCTTCACTGTTGGTGGGAGTGTAAAATAGTGTGACCATTATGAAAGGCAATATGGTGCTCTCTTAAAAAGTTGCAAATAGAAATAATATTTGACCAAGCAATTCCGCTACTAGGAATATACCCCAAAGGAACCATAACTGCCACTCAAGCATATATCTATATGCACACCCATATTTATCCTGCATTGTTCACAATAGCAAAGAGATGGAAACAACCCAGGTGCCCATCAAAACATGAATGGATAGAGAAGCTGTAGTATATTCACATGATGGAATACTATACAGCACTGAAAACAAGAACTCATGAAATATTATACAAAAAATGGGTGACCCTAGAGGACATTATGCTGAGTGAAATACCTCAGTCACAGAAAAATAAATACTGAGAGAATTTCCAAGATGGCAGCAGTGGAGAAAGCAGTATAAGGAGTTGGAGGAACACCAGGCTGCATTGAAACGGGCCACTAGAGAGACGGTCATGGTGCACAGAGACTGACGTGCTGTGATGTGGACAGTAGGAATTTGAGTCAGAACTTTTATTAAAGTAATTAGTTTGGGAAATACAAGAGAATTGAGCAGTGCCACAGGTGCCAGCCAAAGCTGGAAAGCAATAGCCAAGCTGCTGTGGAACCCATTCACCAGGAGAAAGAAGGTTAGCAGAGAAATTGACTGAGTTCTCTTAATCCCCACCAGAAGCGAGTGGGTCTGTTGGAATTTGACTGAGTTTTCTTGTACCTCCGTCGACCACCTAGGATCAGGTGAGCTGGTAGGAATTTAACTGAGTTTCCTTGGGCACCACCTACTGAGTTTTCTTGGGCCCAGAAGAGCACCCAGGAGTGAGTGGGCTGGTGGGAATTTGGCAGAGTTCTCTTGGGCCCCACCAATTGCCCAGGAAAGGGTGGGCTGGTGGGGATTTAACTGTTTTCTTGGGCACTGCCGACTGTCCAGGAGAGCACCCAGGAGTGAGCAGATCAGTGGGAATTTGACTGAGCTTTCATGGGTTCTGCTGGAGCCAAGGCCCTGCTGAGACAAGGGTCACTGCTGAGCTAGGGCACTTGGGTAAAGGCCGCTAGGCAGGGATCGTTGAGTGAGAGCCACTGGGTGTGAGACAGACAGCCGGATTTTAAGTAGGGATCCCACTCGTGAGCACACCTGGACAGCTGAAATCTGAGTGAAATCCTGGCAAGTGGCTTACCTGCCTCTGGGTCACCAACCCCCAACCACTGGCCTGCCCAAAGCCCCATTTGGCTCCACACTTGTGCCTACATGTCCTGTCAACCAATTTGGCTATTATCTAGAGCACCTTGATCTGACTTAGCTATAAGAGGCTGTTCTTACAGGCCCTGAACTGATCTTTCCCTTGGGTCAGAAGTTCAGAGCAAAACACAAGTGGGGTAGCTGCCCAACTGATTTCCAGAGCATTGTCTTCAGATCAAGAACGATCAATGTTTTGAAGAAAGCAAGCTATCCCACACACCACACAAGCACAAAGCAAAAGGTGACACAGTATCAATAGATTTCTTGAAGCCAGAAGTCTGATGAAACTTTCTGACACAGAATTTAAAAGCACAATGATCAAATATTTTCAATGGATAAAAGATAAACTTGAAGAATTACAGGACACTAAAAGCAAACACCAGAGAAGCTTAAAAAAATCAATCCCGAACAATGCACAAAAAACAAACGAGACATTAGTAGCACTGGAAAAGCAAGAAACTATGATCCAAAATATGAGGTCCAATGTTTCAGATGCTGACAACATGATGGATTGACACATGAAGAGAGTTGAAGAGATGGAACACAGAACCAGTGAAATAGAAGATAGAATTGTCACCATTGATCTGTTAGAGCAAAAAGCAGAAACAAAAGGGGGGAGGGGAAGAAGATAACCTAAGAATAATGTGGGACACCATCAAGAGAAATAACATGTGCATCATTAGAATAACAGAACAGAAGAAGCAAGTAAAGGCACCAAAAAAAGTTGTGGAAGAATTACTAGAGGAAAACTTCCCAAGCAGAATGAAGAATGAGAGAATATATATTCAAGAAGCTGAGCAAACACCATATAGAATAGACTTCAAAAGAATAACAACACAGCATATCATAGTCAAGAACCAAAGATAAGATGAGAATTCTGAAACCAGTGAGGGAGAAAGAAAGAGTAACCTATAAGGGAGAGCAGATAGGATTAAATGCTGATTTCTCAGCAAAAACCATGGGACCAAGAAGAGAATAGAAGGACATATATCAAGCATTCAAAGAACACACTGTCAACCAAGAATACTGTACCCAGAAAAATTATCCATTAAATATGAAGGAGAGATCAAGAAATTTTCAGAAAAACAGAACCTAAGGGAGTATGTAAAAACAAGACTAGCATTGTAGGAAGCACTGAGAGATGTCCTTCTTACGGAGGTGCTATAGAAAGCAGCATGGACCAAAGTAACTGTTGTTGTTGTTGTTGT
>NW_006399810.1:10717114-10722939 GCF_000299155.1 Elephantulus edwardii | reverse complement strand
AGACACTTCACCAAAGAAGACATTCAAATGGCCAACAAGCACATGAAGAAATGTTCAAAATCCCTAGCTCTAAGAGAGATGCAAATCAAAACAACTATGATATTTCATGTCATTTCAGTAAAAACAGCAAATGTAACACAGCAGCAAACATCAAATGCTCGCGAGGTTGTGGGGATTGGTACCTATTCCTGTTGGTGGGAGTGTAAAATAGTGCAACCACTACGGAAAGCTGTATGACACGTTCTCAAAAAGTTGCGAATACAAATACCATTTGACCCAGAAATTCCACTACTGGGAATATACCCTAAAGAAACCATAACCATCAACCAAGCAGATATATGCACACCCATGTTTATTCCTGCTTTGTTCACAATAGCAAACGTTGGCAACCATCCAAGTGCCCATCAACAAATGAATGGATAGAGTAGCTCTGGTATATTCACACAATGGAATATTACACTGCCTTGACAAACAAGAAACTCATGAAATATTATACAAAATCGGTGACCCTGGGGGACATTTTTCTGAGTGAAATATCTCCATTACAAAAGGACAAATATTGCATAAGTCCACTGTTGTAAAACAGGACTGACATTGTAGTTGAGGGAAGACAGAGAAGGAGAGGAAACACAGATGAGGGAGAGAACTGTTTAGAAGGGATATATGATTGGGTATTATTGTCATGACAGGAGTCCAGAATGAAGGATGCATAGTGGAGTGGACTTGGGTGGAGAGATTGTGTAACAATGAAAGAATATTTCTTTTACTTTTTAAAGAGAAGAGCTAATTGGGGGAGGGGTGGGCATGAAGAAAAGTGCAACAATGAATCTTTGGAAACCCTAAGTCTTTGTAAACTTTCATTAAAATTAATAAAAAGGACAAATACTGCATAACGCCACTGTTATAAAACAGGTCTGACTTCAGAGTTTAGGGGAAGAACTAAAAAAAGAGGGGATAAATAATGTACACTTCATTGAAACAGATGGAGGAATGAACTACTTAAAAGGACTATATATTTAGGTATTATTTGCATGACAACAGTCCAGAACAAGAGCTGCATAGTAGGGTGGACTGGGGTGGGGGTGGGGAATTGTACCACAATGAAATATTTTTTTTCAAAGAGAAAAGTGAACTTGGGGGGAGGCAAGGAGGAAAATATGCAAAACTGAATGAATGGAAATCTATGTTCTCTATATACTTTCATTAAATCACAATAAAAAAGAACCAATTGATTCAGAAAAAGCATTTGTCAAAATCCAACACTGTCTCTTGATAAAGACACTCAGCAAAACTGGGATAGAAGGGAATTTCTTCAACATAGCTAAAAGCATATATGCAAAACCAGGAGCCAATATCATTTTCAATGAAGAAAAACTAACCAACAGCAAGCTTCTGCCACTACTTACTCCCAATGTAAACAGAGGCACAAAGTTTGATTCGATTCTGGAGGATTCATATTGCATATCTTGGAATATTGATAGCTCCCATCATTAAAGTTATTAGAAAGAAAACTGCGTTTGAATGGGGATAGGTTGTACCTGACAATGGCACCTAACAACAACAACAACATAGCAATCTTATGAACAGTAAATTCAACCAGTGTTCAACATTATGAATACTTGTCCTATTCTGAGCCAGCCTCATGATACTCAAGCCCACTGTTAAAGTCATTGTGTCAATTCACTTGGCCTGATGTTATCAGAATAGACTTAAGGTCATGCATAAACTCTACTTGAATTAAGGGGCAGTCGTCAGAACAGAGGAAGGAAACACTGCATGGTTAAAAATCAGGAAGGGTTTCTACCAGGGATGTAGTCTGTCTCCATACCTTTTCAATCTGTGTGCAGAAGAGATCATTCAGGATGCTGGGCTATACAAGGAAGAACGTGGCATCAGGATTGGAAGAAGATTCATCAACAGCCTGCGTTATGCAGATGACACAACCCTTCATGCTGAAACTGAGGAGGACCTGAAGAACTTACTGCTGAAGGTCAAGGATTGCAGCCTTCAATAAAATCCAAAGATTAATTACAATGGGGATATCTGCTATCAGGGACCTCTCCAAAATCCTAAAGAGCAATGATGTTAATCTAGGAGCTAAAGTGTTCCTCATCCAGGCCATAGTCTCCACAATTACTTGCTATTCACCAGACAGCTGGACAATGACTAAGAATGGCAGAAGAAGTGATAACTTTGAATTGTGGTGCTGGGGAAGATTAATAAACATACCATGGACAACCAAGGAACAAATAGGTCTGTCCCGGAGAGGATGAAACTAGGCTGCTCTTTGGAGGCAAGGATTTTGAAGCTCCATCTCACATACTTTGCACACCTGGTCAGCAGGGACAAGTCCTTGAAAAAGGACATCATGCTTGGAAGGGTGGAGGGGCAGTGCAAAAGTTGAAGATCCCAGATGAGATGGATTGACACAGTAACTGGGACAATGTGAGTAGATGTGTTGGAGTCAGTGAGACTAACTCAGGATTAGGCAGGGTACAGAGCAGATTGCTATGAGTTGCGCAGGTGACTTGATGGCACCTAACAAGAACTCTCTCCAACCACCAAACTGTGTGATCATTTGATTTTTCCCCTGCCTATCTTCAGTCCTCTGCTCCCACCCCTTCCTTTCTTGGACTCGCATACATGCTTTACTCATTATATTTTTTACAATAACAGTCTTATGCAGTATTTGTCCTTATGACCCTGAAATAATGCATTCAGCATAATGTCCTACAGTCTCTTCCAAGTTAAGTTGTAATTTTCAAAATCATTGCTTCTGAGTGCTGCATAGTAATTCTATCATGTGAACATACTACAATTTCTCAATCTATTTGATTGTGGTTGGACATTTGGGCTACAGATATTTGTACACCAATGTTCATAGCAGCATTATTCACAATCACAACAACCAACAACATGGAAACAGCCCAAATATTCAACCACAATCAAATGGATTGAGAAATTGTGGAACATTCACATGTGTTAGGATCCATAACTAGTAAAATGTGCATGGGGGTCCAAGGTGGAAAAGGGTGGGAACAGAAGGGGGGTAAGCATGGGCAAGGGGGAAGTCATGGGGTTACATAGTTTAGTGGATGAAGGGAGGAGGTAAAGGAAATGGGAAAGATCTGGTGGGGACCTGTAAAGATGGGTAATAGTGAGCATAGTTCAATGATGATTAATTTTATAAAACACAATGCATCTGAATGATTGAATGGAACACCATGTGAATGAAGAAAAATGTGAAACACAATGTATATGAATTGTGTATGCAAACATAAAAATAAAAGTAAATCCTATAAAGCAATTCTACTCTGTCATACAGGGTCTGTGAGAGTTGGTTGGTTCAATCTCACCCTCTCCTACTCCCTCTCGACCTACTTAGGAGAGAAAGTCTTAGACTCAGGCGTTGGGGGACTCTCATGAACTTCTAATCTGTACTTGGACATGGATCTAAGAAATTCCTTATTGTGTGTCTCCAGTGTGCTTCTCCTCCCCGTAGCTCTCTCCCAAATGCATTTGAACCCTGGGTGATTTTGGTTCAGGCCCTGAGAGCAACTATGACCCTCACACTCTCCACTCTGTGTCTGAGCCAAGACCAAACTCACCAGAGGTGAGGAAGAGTCCTTCCAGGTGCATCTGTCATGCTGATAAACATCGTCAGCGCACCTGGGAAGACTCCGACTAAAAGAACTGGTGAGTAACAAGCACTGAAAGAACTTGTGACAAAGGACAGAACATCAACCCAACGCAGGGAGGCAATGGGTGCTAGAAATAATAAGGCTTTTAACAGTTAAAGGTTTTAAAAGGTCGTTATGCATTTATCAGTAAAAGAGTAATATGAATTTCTAAGCAGCAACATCTGGAAGATCAAAAGAAATCATACTTCAATCACCAGCAAAATCTCTGCTCATTACACACAATCATATTTAGTTATTAATAGACATCGGCTAGACACTGACATTTTACTCATTTTTATCCCAAGATGCATCAGGGACACTTCTGGCATTTAGTTTATCATTTTCATCAGTGTCTTCCACGGATTGACCGATCCGACCCCAAAATCTCACACTGTCACTCATCATAAGTGAATTTATCAACACGTACGTAATCAGAATACACATGAGAGTTTTAACTGTTTGCATACGAAATTACTTCATTCTTCACGCTTCAAAAAAATTCAATTTTGCATAATAAATAATGATAAGGGCCAGTTGACAATTATATAGGTGGGAATAGTATGTGGAAATGATTGGAATTTAAATAGGCTGTGTGAATATATCTGGAGGTTGCTTAAGTAATCAGCCTCCAAGGCTGATTTTCTCCATTGTGAGAGGTTAATACAAAAGCTCTTCAGCTCATATTAGAGGCAGCCTTACTTACACTGCAAATTGGCACATATCCTATTAGTATTTTCCTCCTGTGACACATCCGCCAACTGACTTAGATGCACAGTCAGGCGAATATTAAAATTAATTAGGCTATTATTTTAATGCAGAGGAACAGCCGCTTGTCTCAAAAAATATCTTACCAGAACACACCTACACACATTCATGCACACACACACACACGTACACTACACCAACCCCTCCAAACAAATGGCATAACCAGCCTTGCCCTATACAAAAGGCCATTATCACCCACTGACAGACTCTCCCTAAAAGATGGAATTTCCTTCCTGTTCAGAATTCTCTGAGTGACTTAGGGTGGGTCATATGGTCACATCAAAAAAATAAAAGAAGATGAAGGCCCTGGTAGGTCTTCTCAAGGACAGCCAGTCTCCACTAACAGGAGGAGGAGATTCTGCTTTAGACAGAAATGTGACTTTTAACTTCTGATTATTTAGGAACTGTTATAATTTCTTTCAGTCTTACATCTTCTAACCTGGTTATTGCATTTGCTGAAGGATCCATAGAAATCGGTGTTCCATTGCTGCTCCAGGCCTTCTCCCCAGTTAAAAGACAGAAAAACAACATGATGATTCAGTTCTACTGAAGGCATCCATCTGGGGTTCCTGAATTACAGTCCTTCTGACTACTGAAGCATTCCACTGCATCCAAGGCTCTTTTAAGAGGGAGGATGATTCTGAGGATTTAAAAATATTTTTTAAGTAAAATAACAAGTATATATGTTGTTGTTAGGTGCCATTAGTTAACTCTTACACATAGCAACCTCATGTGTAACAGATGAAACACTGCTCAGTCCTATGACTATGTTTGCTCCTGTTAAAATAACTATGTCAAGGAACTCTTACACACTTTTGGTGGGATTGTAAAATGATACAACCACTCTGGAAGGTGGTTTGACATTTCCTCAAAAAGCTAAACACAGAAATTCCATATGACACAGCTATTTCACTGCTTGGAATATACCCTAATAAGAAATGAGGCTCAAATGGAGACTTGTACACCAATGTCCATAACAACTTTATTCACCATCGCAAGAACATGGAAACAGCCCAGATGTCCAACCATGATCTAACAGATTGAGGAATTATGGTACATTCATACAGCAGAATACTACATGGCATGCAGGAGCAATGATTTTGTAAACTATTGCCTAGCTTGGGAGGGACTAGAGAGCAATATGCTTAGTGAACTGACTCAGTCCCACAAGGACAAATGGTGTATAAAACCATTATTGTAGAGTAAGTATGAGGATTGGGGGATGGGGGTGGAGGCAGAGGGCAGAGGGATGGGGATGTGGAGGGGGTGGATTAATCATGGGATTGTACAAGTTGATGGGGGTGATGAAAATTAGAAGAGTCTTTTCTGAAAAAGAATGTATTCTAATTTTATAAATAAACTTTTTTATTATTATTAATT
>NW_006399810.1:10716494-10717014 GCF_000299155.1 Elephantulus edwardii | reverse complement strand
CTAATTTTATAAATAAACTTTTTTATTATTATTAATTTTAAATAAAGTTTACAGACTTTGGATTTCCATTCATTCATTGTTACACTTTTCTCCCTGCCCACCCCCACCCCCCAGTACACTCTTCCCTTTGAAAAGTAAAAGAAAAATTCTTTCATCGTTTTACAATCCCTCCCCCCAAGTCCACCTCACTATGCACCCTTTGTTCTGGACACTTATCATTACAATAATACCTACTCACATATCCATCCCTTTTAAGCAGTTTTCTCCCTAATCTGTTTCAATGTCGTATACATTATTTATCCCATCTTTCTTAGTTTGCCCCCAATCTCGATATCAGTCCTATTTTGCAACAGTGGCACTATGCAGTATTTGTCCTTTTGTGACTGAGATATTTCACTAACCACACTGTCCTCCAAGGTCACCCATTTTTAATAATATTGCATGAGTTGCTTGTTTTTCAATGCAGTGTAGTACTCCATTGTGTGAATATACCACAGCTTCTCTATCCATTCCTTTGTTG